>NW_007247273.1:476257-480086 GCF_000164805.1 Carlito syrichta | reverse complement strand
ACACACACACACACACACACACACACCCCCTCAGTATTCATCTAACCAAAAAGGTGAAAGAGCTTTACAATGAGAACTACAAAACACTGCTCAGAGAAATCAATGATGACATAAGTAAATGGAAGAACATTCCATGCTTATAGATTGAAAAAAAATCAATATTGTCAAGTTGTTCATTCTACCTCAAGCAATCTACAAATTCAACACATCCCTGTCAAACTACCAGTAACATTTTTCATAGACCTAGAAAAGACAATACAGATGGAAGCCAATAAGAGCCCAAATAGTTAAAGCAATCCTCAGCAAAAAAGAATAAAGCTGGTGGCAAGATACTCCCAGACTTCAAACTTCACTGCAAGGCTACAGTAACCAAAAGAGCATGATACTGGTACAAAAATAGACACATAGATCAATGGAACAGGATACAGAACGCAGAAATGAAACCAAAGACCTTCAACCAACTCATCTCTGGCAACGCCAACAAGAACTATAGGGCAAGGAAACCATATTTAGCAACTAGTACTGGGAAATGTGACTAATCAAATGCAGAAGAATGAAACTGGACCCCTACCTATCATCATATGTAAAAATTAACTCAAAATGGATCATGAACTTAAATGTGAAACCTCAAACTATAAGAATATTATAAGAAAACCTAGGGGATGTCAACCCAGGAAATAAATTCACAGCCAAGTTCTCAAAAGCAAATGCAGCAAAATCTAAAATTGATGGGTAGGGGCCAGAAATGGTGACTCATGCTTACAATCTCAGGATTGCTTGAGCCCAGGAGTTCAGGACCCATATGAGCAATATAGCAAGAAAATACAAAAATTAGCTGGCCGTGGTAGTACACAACTGTAGTCACAACTACTCATGGAACTGAGGTAGGAAGATCATCTGAGCCTAAGGAGTTGAGGCTGCAGTGAGCCATGATTGTGCCACTGTACTGTGTACACACTGTACACTGTACTCTGTGTACACACTGTACACTGTGCCTGGGTGACAGAGTGAGACCCCCAACTCAAAAAAAAAAAAAAGCAAAAGTTAAAAACTAAATTTGATAGGTGGGACCTTATCAACTGTTTTTAAACAACAAAATAAACCATCAAAAGAGTAGAGTGACAATCAACTGAATGGGAAAAAATAAAATGCTTAAAAATCCCTGTTAAAATTCCAACTGGCCATTTTTCAGAATTTAACAGGTGATCTCACAGTGCACACAAAAATGCTTAGGGAACCAAAGAACCAAAATAATTGAAGAAGAAAAAAGCTGGAAGACTCATATTTCCTAATTTAAAAATTTATTCAAGGGAAAAAATATTTGCAAGCTATGCATCTGACAAAAGGCTTAATATCCAGGATCTATAAGCAACTCAAATTAATGGACAGGAATAAACAAATAACTCTATTTAAAAGTGGGCAAAGGGCATGAACAGACACTTCTCAAAAGAAGACATATAATCAGCCAACAAGCACTCAAAAAAACACTCAGTATCACTAATCATCAGAGAAATACAAATCAAAAGTACAATGAGATATCATCTCACACCAGTCAGATGGCTATCATTAAAAAGTCAAACAGCAATAGGTGTTGGCACGGCTGCAGAGAAAAAGGAACACCTGTACACTGTGTTGGGAATATAAACTAGTTCAACCTTTGTGGGTGAAAAGCAGTTTGGATGTTTCTCAAAGAACTAAAAACAGAGGTACTATTCAACCTACCAATCCCATTCCTGGGAATATACCCAAAGGAACACGAACCATTCTACAAATAAAGACACCTACACATGTATGTTTATTGTAGCACTATTTACAACAGCAAAAACATGGAACCAAACCAGATGCTCATTTAAAGTATACTGGACAAAGAAAATGTGGTACATATATATGATGGAATACTACACAGCCATAAAGAACAAAATCATGTCCTTTGCAGCAACATGGATGCAAATGAAAACCATCATTCTAAGTGAAGTATCACAAAAGCAAAAAACTGAATACCATACTCTCTCACTCATAAGTAGGTACTAAACATTGGGCACACAGGCACAAGGATGGGAACAATAGACACAATGTCACCCATTGGGTACCATGCTCACTATTGGGGGGGAGGGTGAGAGGGCGGGCTTGTCAGAAGCCCAACCCTACCTTCATGCAACAGACTTATTTAGCAAATCTTCACATGTACCTCGTGACTCTAAAATTTTAAATATAGCCTGTAATCTCATGCTTTGGGAGGCTAAGGTGAGTGGATTGCCTGACCTCGCGGGTTCAAGACCCGCCCGGGCAACTTGGCAAGATCTCATCTCTACGATAAATCAAAAATTAGCTGGGCGTGGTAGCATGTGCCTGTAGTTCCAGCTACTTGGAAGGCTGAGGCGGCAGGATCGCCGGAGCCCAGCAGGTGGAGGCTGCGGTGGCCGGGAGCGGCCATTGAACTCCAGTCTGGGTGACAGAGTGAGACTCCAACTCAAAAAATAAAAATAAATAAATAAAATTTTAAAAATTTATAAAAGGGTCAATCCTAGTATGTACCTAATGATATCACATCCATATAAGGTAAAAATTGGCATAACTAAAAGGATAAATAAATATAGCCATCATCATAATGGAACATTTGTATATATCGCTCTCAGATTCTGATAATCTAAGAAGACAAAAGAACTCTCTCAGTAACTAATAACAGAGGACAAAGGAGTAGGTATAGAACAAGATTAATGTAACTTTACACCTCAAGGAACTAGAAAAAGAAGAGCAAATAAAACCAATAGCTGGGAGTAGAAAAGAAATTAATACAGACTAGAGCAGAGGTAAAAGAAATACAGAATACAGAGAAGAATGAAAAAGCCAAAAGTAATTTCCATAAAAAGATTAACAAAATTAGAAAAAGACGCAAACATCTAAAATCAAAAACAAAAGTAGATACAACACTATTGGCCTCACAAATAAAAAGAATTATAAGAAAATACTATGAACGACTATACGCCAAAAAGTTACATAACCTAAATTAAATGGACAAAGTCCTAAAAATACACTAATTACCAAAAATGACTCAGGGAAAAATGAACACTATGAACAGAAAAGTCAAGAGACTGTACAATAATAATTTTAAAAACTCAACAAATAAAAACTTAGTAACAGATGGCTTCCTTGCCAAGAATTTCAAGAATAATATTCTCAAACTCTTCCAAAATATGGAAGAGGAAACACTTCACATCTTCCTCTCTGAGGCTAGCATTATCTTCATAACAAAATCATAAAAAGACATCACAAAAAAAGAAAACTATAAACCAATCCTTTATGATGCAAAAACCCTCAACAAGACAGTATCAAACATAATCCCACACCATATTAAAATATTTTATATTACTACCAAGTGGGATTATCCCAAGAATTAAAAAGGTTACATACTATATGAATCAATTTGTATGAAATTTCTGTAATAGGTATATCCATAGAAACAAAGGAGACGGGTGGTTATTGAGGAGTGGGGTTGGGGGAATGGAGAGTGACTGATTAATGGGTACAGAATTTATTTTGAAGTGATAAAAATGTTTAGGAACTAGATAAAAGGGGTGATTGTCCAATACTGTGAATGAATGAAATGCCAATGAATTGTGCATGTTAAAATGGCTAATTCTGCTATTTGAATTCTACCTCAATAAAATGATTAAAAATCCCTGTTAAAATTCCAATTGGCCATTTTTCAGAATTTAACAGGTGATCTCACAATGCATACAAAAATGCTTAGGGACCCAAAGAACCAAAATAATTGAAGAAGAAAAAAGCTGGAAGACTCATATTTCCTAAATTAAAAATTTATTCAAGG
>NW_007247273.1:475875-476237 GCF_000164805.1 Carlito syrichta | reverse complement strand
ACACCTCATCAGCAAGGGTACATGCATAATGAACATTTGTATACCTAACCCTGAATTGTATCCCACATCTTTAAAATTTTTTTTAAAAAGGAACAACAATCATCCCTCGTCCCAGATGATGTGATTCTATACCTAGAAAGCTCTAGGGAGTCTATAAAAACACTTCCTGGCACTGATAAATGACTTTGGTAAAATCTTGAGATACAAAATCAGTGAGTGAAAATCAGTTGCATTTCTATACACTATCAATAACCAGGCTAAGAAACAAATCAAAAACTCAATCTCATTCAAAATAGACACATACACACAAACACATACACACACACACACACACACACACACACACACACACACTGCTGTAC
>NW_007247273.1:470149-475855 GCF_000164805.1 Carlito syrichta | reverse complement strand
TTTATTTTGAAGTGATAAAAATGTTTAGGAACTAGATAAAAGGGGTGATTGTCCAATACTGTGAATGAATGAAATGCCAATGAATTGTGCATGTTAAAATGGCTAATTCTGCTATTTGAATTCTACCTCAATAAAATGATTAAAAATCCCTGTTAAAATTCCAATTGGCCATTTTTCAGAATTTAACAGGTGATCTCACAATGCATACAAAAATGCTTAGGGACCCAAAGAACCAAAATAATTGAAGAAGAAAAAAGCTGGAAGACTCATATTTCCTAAATTAAAAATTTATTCAAGGCTAAACTAATCAAAATTATATGCCATTGGCATAAAGATAAATGTGCTGATCAATGGAACAAAATTGAGAGTCCAAAATAAAACCCATACATTTATGGTCAACCGATTTTGATAAGGGTGCCAAGAGAAAGAATTGTCTTTTCAACAGTTGATACTGAGAAAACTGGCTATTCATATGTAGATGAAAGAAGTGGGACCTCTTACCTCACATTGTACAAAAAAATTAACTCAAAATTAACCAAAGATCTATAATTAAGAGTCAAAAATGATAAAACTCTTAGAAGAAAATATAGGTAAAGTTTTGTGACCTTGGATTGGGCAATTAGATATGACACCAAAAGCATAATCAGCAGAAGGAAAAAAATAAATAACTTGGACTTTATCAATATTTAAAACTTTTGTGCTTTGGTTTGGTAGCTCCTCAAAAAGTTAAATATAAAATTACTACATAACTCAGCGATTCCACTCCTAAGTGTAAACCCAAAAGAACTGAAAACATATATATATTCACACTAAAACTGTACATAAATATTCACAGCAGTATTATTCCTAAAAGCCAAAAGCTGGAAACAGTGCAAACATCCCTGACCTGAAGACTGGATAAACAAAAATATAATACTGTATATTCATATAATGAAATATTATTCAGCGAAAAAAGGATGAAGTTCTGATTCATGTTATAATATGGATGAACTTTGAAAACACTAAGCTAACTGTGAAGCTAGACACTATTAAAATGTTCTGAAATTAGATAATTCACATGGTTGCACAGGCCTGCAAGTAAACAAAAAGCTATCGAACACCTTAAAAGGTAAATTTTATGCTATACAAATTACTTCTTAATTCAAAAAGGAAAATAGAAGCTGAACATAACTAAATTTGCACCTTAAATGTTAGAAAGTGAATAGTAATATATTTATGGAGCAAAAGGAAATAAAGAACATAAATTAATGGAAGAAATAACCATAAAATAAGGATAAGCAACTATTCCAAAGGTTATTTGTAGAAAAATTTAATAAAATTGACAAATTAATGGAATTAATGATAAAAGTAAAAGTATACTTATAAAACTATTATTAGAAATGAAGAGGTAACAAAACTACAAATCCTGGGGGAAATACAGAGATAATATGAGAATATTATGAACACATATACACAGGTATTTTGAAAATTTAAATGAAATGGACAAAATCCTAGAAAAACACAACTTAATAAAATTGACAAAAGAAACAAAAAAATCTAAATTGTACCATAATTAATGGAGTTTGATTTTAAATTGTAAACTCTTCTAGAGAATAAACAAAGAGGGACCCTTTACTAATTTTATGATGTCAACATAATATTGATAACAAAAGAAAGAAAATTTCAGTTCAGTTCCTCTCCTGAACAGAGATGAAAACATATTTTAAATAACATATAAAAGAACCACATCATGACCATGGTGGGTTTATTTCACAAATGAAATGTGGTTTGTTACTGAAAAATCAATGTAATTCACCATATTAGCAGAATTTTTAAAATGTCATATAATCTCAATAGATACAGAAAAAGGAAAAAACTCAACAGCCACTCATCTAAAAAAAGTGATAGAAAGCTAGGAATAAAAGGAAGCTTCTTCAGTCTGATAAAACTATTTATGAAAAATCAACAGCAAAATTCAAATGGAAATATTGGGAACTTTCCCCTTGATCTTAGGAAAAGGACAAAAATGCAAGCTCTCACAAGTTTTATCCAACACCCTATCAGTTGTCAAAGCTAATGCTAGAACATAAAAAAAGGTAACATACTGACTTTCAAAAAAGCTGTGCATAAAAATAAATTAATATATCTTTTTTTAAATTTTAAAGATGTGGGGTACAAGCCAGGATTGGGTACACAAGTGGTTTACATACAGGTGATGTATAGGCTCCCAGTGGACTTCACTTTGCCTGGAGTAGAATCATACACCCTTACTGATATTGTGTTCCTTTTCCTGCCCCCTTCCTCCCTTGGCAGTGTTCTGCTACTGCCAATCCCTTTGTTGTAGTATTATTATAGGTGTCCAGGGTCCACTTATGAGTGAGAATACGTGGTACTCAGTTCTTTGTTTCTGTGATAACATCACTGGGTATTATAGACTCTAAATTCATCCAAGTTGCTGTCAAGTCCATAATTTTGTCTTTCTTTATGGCTGCATAATATTCTATCATGTATATGTACCATATCTTTTTATCGAGTCTACTTTTGATGGCAACACATTTGGTTCCATGTTTCTGCTATTGTGAATTGTGCTGCAATATTAGTATGCACAGGTGTCTTTTTTGTAGAATTATCTGAGTTCCTCTGAGTATATTCCCAGAAGGGGGACTGCTGGGTTATATGGAAGGTCAATTTCTAGTTCTCTTAGAAATTGCCACATTTTTTTCCACAGAGGTTGAACTAGTTTGCATTCCCACCGACAGTGTAGAAGCATTCCCCTTTCTCTGTATCCTCGCCAGCATCATTGTTTATTGTTTATTAATGATGGTCATTCTTACTGGAGTTAGGTCGTATCTCAATATGGTTTTAATTTGCATTTCTCTGATGATTAGTGAGGTTGAGCTTTTTTCTATGTGTCTGCTGGCTGCTCATATGTCTTCTTTTGAAAAGTGTCTATTCATGTCTTTTGCCCATTTTTTAATGGGACTGTCCCCTCACCCATCGCCCCCCACCCCAGCACATTTGAGTTCCTTGTAGATTCTGAATGTTAAGCCTTTGTTAGATATATAGTTGGCAAATATTTTTTTTCCATCCTGTGAGCTGTCTCCCTGCTCTCTTAATGATTTCTTTTGCTTTGCAGAAGATTTTCAGTTTGATAAGATCCCACTTGTCTATCTCATGGCATGCATGGGCATTTGGGGTTTTGTTCAGGAATTGGTTGCCTATTCCAATTTCTGTAAGAGTATCTCCTGCATTTTCTAAGAGTCTTATAGTTTGATGTTTTACATTTAGATCTCTGATCCATTTAGAGTGAATTTTGTATATGGTGATAGAAAGGGGTCTTGTTTTAATCTTCTGCATGTGGTCAGTCAGTTTTCCCAGCACCATTTACTGAATACGTTCTTCTCTCACCATTGGTTGTTGGTGGAGGCTCTGTCAAAGATGAGATGGTTGAGAAATTAAGGTTTTGCTTCTAGAATCTCTATCCTGCTCCATTGGTCTGTATACCAATGTTCTTGTACCAATACCAGGTTGTTTTGATTATTATAGCCTTATAATAAAGTTTAAAGTCTGGCAGTATGATACCTCTCACTTTGTTTCTTTTGCTAAGGATTCTTTTGGCTATTTGAGGTCATTTTTGTTTCCATATCAATTTGTGTATTGTCTTTTCCAGGTCTGAAAACAATGATGCTAGATACAAGGTAAATATTTTTAATCAATATTTCTATACAACTGCAATAATTAGAAAATGAAATTTGAAAGATATTTACTATTGGCATCCAATGTTATTAAATATCTGACAATGAATCTAACAAAATATATGCATGACCTCTATAAAAAAACTATAAAATGTCATTTTTAAAAATTAAGGAATACCTAAGTAAATAAGAGAATCTAAAAAGTACATAGATTTTTATCAATATTGTAATAAATTATGGTCAGTATATTATGGGCTTTGAGTCAAGAATGGTTTTTACAATGAACAATTATAATCAAGAGAACAGTAACTGTAAAGCCAATTAAGCAAAATACTACATGCCCCAAGTAGACTTCAACACATTCTACTCTTTAGTAGACCTGTATTATAAAAAATTGTACTCAATCACTATTAGTTTTGAATTCCATAAATACAAATTTTTAAAAATTGGTTTTCTCCTTTACTATAGCAGTATCTATAGAATACCTTTCAATTAGCCTTTTGGCCTGCAAAGACTAAAACTTTTACTAAACTCTAGTATAAAGACATAATCTTTCCCCATATTGAATAGAGTCAGTACAATCTCAGTGTAAAATGTAGAATTATTTAGTTGATAAGATGATGCTAAAATTACATGGAAATACTAAAAGCCTAGAATAACAAAAATCAATCTCAAGGAGGAAGGACTTAGACTACTGGATATCAAGATGTAATAAAGCTATAATAATTAAGACAGAATGCTACTGGCCTGAATAAAGCAGAACAGAATAGTCTAAAAACAGACCCAAGAATGTAAAGATACTTAATTTATAATGAAATTGGCACTGTAAAAGAGGGAGGAAAGAGATTTAAAAGAAACAATAAACAGTGTTGAATCCAATGAACACCCATCCATGGAAAAGAATCCCCACTTAACAACTTTTTTTTTTTATGGATTATACACACAAAAGTGTGAAAGAAAAAAACAACACAATTTTCCATAAGTAAATCTGTTCATGACTTTCATAAACAGGATAAAATGTACTCAAGATATAAGAACAATTGATCAATTAAGCTACATTAAAATTGGCTATTGTATCAAAAGACATGAGACAATTAAGAGCTAAAACACAGTCCTGCAAACCAATAAGAAAACAATGCAAAAGAAAAATTGAGAGAAGCCTTGAATGTTCTTATAATAGCCTTGAGTAAGGATGGTTTTTACAGATGCACAATTATAATCAACTTGATGATACAGAACACTAACTTTGAAGCAATTAGCAAAGTATTACCTCTCCCTCATGAGAGGGTATCCAAATGACCAATAAACAGAAATGCAAATTAAATTTACAAAATATATTGCTTCACAATCACCACAGAGACTAACAAAACCGAGTGACAGCAAGGGAGTAAAATAACTAGAACATACACACACTGCAGCAATTGAGTGTAAATTCATACTCCACTTTAGAAATTGTTTGGCAATATCTACTAATGGTGAATGAATGCTGCATACCAAATGACCCAGCAATTCCATTCTAGATATACAGTGAACATAAATGAGCACATATGTATACTAAAAGACATGTACAGGAGTATTATCAGTAGAATTATTCATAATAGCTCAAAACTCGAAGTTATGTGAATATTCTTCAACAGTGATAGAATGAATAAATCGTGGCATATTCATATACCACTGAAAATGAATGAATTACAGCTGCACACAACATCATGGATGAATCTAACAAATGCACATAAAGGAAAAAAATACATACTCACGAAAGAATTTAAACTGTTACAATTCCATAAAGTGCCAAAACAGGCAAAGCTACCTTAATTGTGTTAGTAGTAAAAACAGTGATTGTTTTTAGAGCAGAGAGGGCTAATGACCAAGAGGGGATTTGAGCATGCTATTAATATTCTATTTCTTGAGCTGTTTGCTGACTGTGTTCATTTTGTAATCATTCACCCAGCTGTTCATGAAAAATCTGTGCACTTTTCTATGTGTAGGATATACTCTAACAAAAAGCCTATTTGTGTGTGTGTGTGTGTGT
>NW_007247273.1:467543-469953 GCF_000164805.1 Carlito syrichta | reverse complement strand
TAAAAATATATACCGAGGAGCCAAAAAAAGTAAACACATTTTAAGAGATGTTATTTATGTATTACTTTTAGCTCACCATAATCAGAAGTGTCTGGACTCTAATGGCAACCACTTTAAGCACCTCTTGTAATTGCAGAAGTCAAACATGACTTGTATTCATCTTTTGTTATTGGCATATATTGAATATTATAATTTTAATACAATTTTTTCCTTTCTTAAATGATGTATACATATTTTTGGCACTCTCTATAGTTATAAGTTAGAATTCTGTTGCTTCTAATTAGGCAGCTTCAGTAATACATATTCTGGATGAGGCTATTATATCCCAAGACTACAGCTCTTAATTTCAGTGATTTATCTTGACAGCTGCAATTCAAGGCAAACTCTAGCTAAGGCTATGTCAAAACAAGATTAAATGGTCTCCTAAAATATGGTACTGACTTACTAGTAATCAAAGAAATGCAAATTGAAGCAGTAATGAGGTACCATTTAGGTTTATCAAACTGGCAAAGATTTTTTTTAAACAGCAATATTCAGTGTTGCCTAGAGTTTAACACAACAGGCATACTCATGAACTTATGGTGGGAGTATAATTCAGTACAAATATTTAGGAAAGTATCATGACAACATGATGAAAGAATCTGAAAAATATCCAAATTTATTGACCCGGTAATTGCATTTCTAAAAATCTAGCCTATGGACATGATAAAAAGTGTGAAAAAAGACTGATGAAAGAGAATGTTCATTCTAGCATTATTTATAATAATATTATAAACTCTCAAGATGTTTAGTCCCAAGAAATAGCAAATGATTTATGATATAGTCATTTAACTAATACTAAAGGTGATACTTCAGAACATATCATCTGAACTCCAACATATCTGAGGAACATACTGCTAATAATAGCAGGACTCAATGTAGGTGTGATTCTCAGGAAGGGGGAAGGAAGGAAGAAGGAAACTTATTTGCTTATAGCCCTGTTGCCATTAAGGACAGAAATATATATATACCAAAACAAAAAGCTTAGAAGGAAATACAACAAAAGTTGTGGTATCAAAAAACATATGTGTGCACACGAACACATACACACACACGTTTTAACAGTATTAACTCTTGAAATAAGAGTAGATCAGTTTAACAGTCTCTTGATATGCCTGACCTCAGTTATCCGTTATGGCAGATACCTTAAACAAAATCTCCTGCTCAAAGACCAGGAAATTTGGTAAAGGGAACAGAAAAGATTTGCCTTGGGTTCAGTAGAGCCTGAAAAGATCACACATATCAACCAGAATGTCAGACAGTGTGGCCAGAGTTTGAAGAGTCATGCACCTCTACAAGTTACTTATAATAGGAAACAAAACTGAGACCTTGACATCCGCCTGGCAATATGATTAGTATGCAGGAAGATGTTACTTGTGATAAGAAATAAGAGGAAGGTGAAACCACTCGAAGAGATGAACACAAGAAAGCTGAGAAGAGCAAGATACAAAGACAAAAGAGGCTAAGAGCACTGGCAGCAGAACACTATAAAGAAGGATCACAAGGAAAATAACCATGCAATATCAGAAATAAAATGCCCATTAGAGGAAGAAAGAAAGAAAGAAAAAGAAAGGAAGGAGGGAAGGAAGGAAGGAAGGAAGGAAGGAAGGAAGGAAGGAAGGAAGGAAGAAAATTTAAAACAGAATTATTTACACTTCACAAAAGTCAAATGAGGCCAAGTGCAGTGGCTCACACCTGTAATCCCAGCATTTTGGGAGGTGGAGGCAAGAGGCTTGCCTGAGCCCAGGGGTTTGAGACCAGTCTGGGCAACTTGGCAAAACCTCATCTCTACAATCAGCTGGGTGTGGTGGTGCACACAAGTAGTTCCAGCTACTTGGAAGCCTGAGGTGAAGAATCGCCTGAGCCTACAGATTGAGGCTGCAGTGGCTGTGAGTGTGCCACTGCACTTCACCCTGGGTGACAGAGTGAAAACTCCAACTCAAAAAAAAAAAAAGTCACATGAGTAATATGTACCAATGTTTCTAACATCTTTTGGAGGCTGGGAGAGATTAGAAGGGGCTGCTTTATTGACATTTTGAGCAAGACAGTCCACGGTGTGAAAATGACGTGTGTCCATAGAAACTGCAAGACAAAGGATAAATAAATTAGAATACTTAAAGAAAATATCATTAATAAGGAATATAAAATATAAAGAGCTAAAGACAAAATCAAAATGACAGGAAGAAAATAAATAAATGGTAAGGTTTCTAGAGAAAGAAAGATCAGCTATAAAATCATAAGGACTAGTTTATATACTTTCCATTTAGGAAAAGATCGATATGAAAAATCTAAGACGCCGGGCTCGGTGGCTCAACCTGTAATCCTGCGCCTTGGGAGGCTGAGGTGAGTGGACTGCCTGAGCCCGCGGGTT
>NW_007247273.1:454032-467523 GCF_000164805.1 Carlito syrichta | reverse complement strand
CTGCACACAAGTAGTTCCAGCTACTTGGAAGCCTGAGGTGAAGAATCGCCTGAGCCTACAGATTGAGGCTGCAGTGGCTGTGAGTGTGCCACTGCACTTCACCCTGGGTGACAGAGTGAAAACTCCAACTCAAAAAAAAAAAAAGTCACATGAGTAATATGTACCAATGTTTCTAACATCTTTTGGAGGCTGGGAGAGATTAGAAGGGGCTGCTTTATTGACATTTTGAGCAAGACAGTCCACGGTGTGAAAATGACGTGTGTCCATAGAAACTGCAAGACAAAGGATAAATAAATTAGAATACTTAAAGAAAATATCATTAATAAGGAATATAAAATATAAAGAGCTAAAGACAAAATCAAAATGACAGGAAGAAAATAAATAAATGGTAAGGTTTCTAGAGAAAGAAAGAAGTGGACTGCCTGAGCCCGCGGGTTTGAGACCCGCCTGGGCAACTTGGCGAGACCTCATCTTTACAATAAATCAAAAATTAGCCGGGCGTGGTAGCGCGTGCCTGTAGTTCCAGCTGCTTGAAAGGCTGAGGCGAAGGATGGCTGGAGTCCAGCAGGTCAAGGCTGCGGGGGCCGGGAGCGGCCACTGCACTCCAGTCTGGGTGACAGAGCGAGACTCCAACTCAAAAAAAAAAGAATAGTAAATAGAAGTCAAAGAAACAATGTCAAAAGAACCAATGAATAAAAGATCATGTTATAGCCTAAACCAGGATGTTAACACATCAAATTTGTTAACACATCAAATTTGTTAAAAACAACAAATTAACTTCGATATCGAAGGATATTAACAAAAAAGTAAAATCCCTGGCAATGTTTCTGCAGGCAAAGTCTATCCATCATTCCTGCAGCAAACACAGATGAAACAGCTGGACCCAAAGTGTGCAGAAGACAGGATATGGGACAGATATCTCAAGACAGACAAAATACGCCTTACAAAACTATTGAAAGTAAATTTTAAAGAAATATGGGGCAGCCAAAACCCCTACATCCCTAAAATCAATAAACCCTATAGCAGGTCTATTTCTCCAGAAATATTACTTATACCAATCTATGAGTTCAAGTCCCAAATATTAAAGACTCCTTTCCTGGAAAATTAATTGTTCAAATGCAAAAATCCTTGTAACCCAGGAATGTTTAGATTGTTTTTAACCCATCAAGTAACCTCCTCGTGCCTAATCTTGGTTCTGCAAAAAATCAAAAACAAAAACCAGATTCACTGAAGTAAACCTATAAAATTTCCTCCCTGGAAAACCTATTAGTGACAACATCTGCATGGGTGTACGGCACGCTAGACTTCATGTCTGACACATATGAAAGTGAATTTGAAATGAGAGCAAGACAAGAAAGGGTAGATAGCACTTCTATACAAACACTAAAATGCCAATAATTAAGCCTTTTGTCAAAAATCCTTTATCTAATCTGCATTATTTACAAAGTAATGCATATAATGGACATATGGTCAAACTGGTCTTACAAATTCATCTCCTGAACCATCCCCACTGCAACATAGATGAAATGAGAAATGAAAATTAAATAAACTTGGCTAAAACATAAGATGAAACAGTCTCGTGACCAGAAATTGGACCTAGCTGCCTGTTAGAACACACATGTGAGCAAAAATAACACCTACTCAAGATGAGCCTGCAAACCAAAATTCCAAAAGATGTGTGGAAATTTAACATTTCAAAAAGAGAGCCTACATAATCTACAATTAGAACATAAATTTTAGTGAAAGAAAATTAAAGTGGCAAGACAGGCAACTTTAAAATAAGAGATAAGTAGAAGATATGACTTCAAAAAGAGGGTAACTATTCCAAATTAACCTACAAATTTAAGCATTCTCATCAATATCCCAAAGTTGTATAAGTGTAAAAACAACAAAAAAAATCTAAAATAAATATGAACATGTAATAAGGGACTAAGACCAGATAAGAAAATTTTATGGCAAGACAATTTTGAAGAAAATAACATGTCTTTTATGCTAGGCAACAAGACTGATTATAAAGCAATACTAACTTAATGTGGCAACATGACAAGAGAGAAAAATTAACCAATATAACAGTAGAAAGCTCAGAAACAGATCCATACATAGAAGGAAAATTAATCATGACAGATAAGGCAACCATTACAAATCATTGAGGTAGAGAATGAAATTATTCAACAAATGATGCTCAGTCAATCAATTATCGACATGGGGGGGAAAATTTGCCTTGTTTTAAAAAAAATAAAGAGGCACATAAATGTGTGTGTATATATACAAATATATGTGTGTGTATATATACATATATATACACATACATATATATATACATATATACATATATATACATACATACAGATCTTAAGTCCTCAATAAAAAGTTTTGGTGGCTAGGTGCAGTAGCTCATTCCTGCAGTGCCAATACTTTGGAAGGCTGAGGCAGGAGGATCACCTAAGCCCAGGAGGTTGAGGCTGTGGTGAGTCATGATAGTGCCACTGAACTCCAGTCTGGGTGACAGAGTGAGACCCAGACTTTAAAAACAAAAATAAGCATTTACAAGTTGATAAAAATAAAAAACCTCTCAAAAGAAAAAAAAACGAAACCAGGTTTTTCAAAAAAGAATAGAAATGGATTACAAAAACATCACAATTAAATAAATACATATTAAAATAATAGACACTTGCAAAAAATATTCAGAGAGCAATGTTCATAATAGACACAAATTGGAAACAAATCTATTTATTTAGTTAGTTAGTTAGTCGTGTACTTATTTATGAGACAGAGTGTCACTCTGTTGCCCAACCTGGAGTGCAGTGGCACAATCATAGCTCGCTGTAGCCTTGAACTTCTGGGCTCAGGTGATCCTCTTGCCTTAGCCTCCAAAGTAGATAGGACTGCAGGTGTAAGCCACCAAATCTGGCTCAATTTAACACATTTTTTGTGACACTGTTACAATGAAATTCATCAGAGCAATAACGAAGATGAACTATTACTACAGACAACAACATAAATTTGATAGAATGCTACTAAAGAAGCTAGGCAAAACAAAAGAGTATATTGAATGATTCAGAATGCTGGGCACATCTGGGGTTAGGGGATGATAGAGAATGAACATGAAAAATGCTTTTGGGGTACTAGTAATATAGGCAAAATAACTTTACAGAAATTCATCAAGCTGTACACTTAAGATTTGTGTGAGTATACTTTATACATGTATATAAGTTAAGAAATTAACATTAAAAATCAGAAAGCAAAAACTAACAAACATTGGTGAGGATGCAGAGCAAAAGGAATGCTTATATACACTGTTAGTGGCGATGTAAATTAGTTCAACCCATATGGAAAACAGTATGGCAATTTCTCAAAGAATGAAAAATATAACCAGCATTCAACCCAGTAATCCCACTGCTTACTTATCTACCCAAGGTCAAAGAAATCATTCTACCAAAAAGACATATGCACTTGCAAGTTGATTGTCACACTATCCATAATAGTAAAGTCATGGAATCAATTTACTTGCCCATCAGTGATGGACAGGATAGAGAAA
Source organism: Carlito syrichta (assembly GCF_000164805.1). Classification (NCBI taxonomy): domain Eukaryota; kingdom Metazoa; phylum Chordata; class Mammalia; order Primates; family Tarsiidae; genus Carlito; species Carlito syrichta. The sequence continues at coordinate 463,985 of NW_007247273.1, read as the reverse complement.
ATGTAGCACATGTATATACACCGTGGAATACTACACAGCCATAAAAAAGAATAAAATCATGTCCTTTGCAGTGAAGTGAATGCAGCTGAAGGCCATTGTCCTTAAGTGAATTAGCACAGAAACAGAAAATCAGATACTCCATGTTCTCACTTATAAATAGGAGCTAAACAATGGGTACACATGAGCATCAAGAGGGAAACAACAGACACTGTGGACTTCAGGAGGGAGAGGGAAAGAGAGGGGCAAGGAATGAAAAACTACTTCTTGGAAACTGTACTCATTATAGGGGTGATGGGTTCAACAGAAGCCCAAACCCAGTACTGTGCAATATACCCATGTAGCAAACCTGCACAGATGCCCCCAAATGTAAAATTTTTAAAAATCAGACTTAGATATAAGTTGTTTATAAGTAATATCTCATTATTATCCCAGAGTTAGTAAAAGTATACAGAAGTGACAAAGCTATGTGATATAACCTTAATAAAAGGGCAGATTTGGAAATACCTGTTTTAAAAAAAACCTTTGTAACCATAGCCTTCTACCCCAAGAAGTTCCTTCTAGAATCTAAGTAAATAATCACAAATATGTGCAAAGGTTTATATAAGTTTTTACAGTGATAATTAATAGTGGATAGATAAGAAAATAATGACAAACCCAACTGATGAATAGCTATGCAGCAATTTAAACTCGATGTAAGAAAATACTTAGACAAAGGATTATGATATATTCCTAAGTTGAACTAAGGCTTTGCTTTAGGAAAATAGAAAAAGAAGAGCAATTTAAGCTACAGCAAGAAGATAAGAAATAATAAAAGAGCAGAAATCAATAAAACTGATAACAGAAAACCAAAAGAGAAAAATCAACAAAACCAAAATCTGACACTTGAGGGGGGAAAAAAAATCAATAAAATTAACAAACCTTGATAGCCAGGCTAAACAAAAAAAAAAGAGAGAGAGAGAGAAGACACATATTACCAATGTTAATAATGAAAAGAGGAATCATGACTACTGATCTTATAAACAATAAAAAAATAATAATAGTAAAGGAATACAGGAAATCCCCAACATATAAGCACGTTCTGTTCTGAGAGCACATTTGTTAAGTCCAATTTGTTTAAAGTCCAACAAAGTTAGCCTAGGTCTCTAACTATTCCAATTGGCTATATAGTACTGTATGTATTTAACAAGCTATACTGACACCTGATGAAGAGAAATAATACATTAAAAAAGCAGAGGTGTGTCTTTAAAGTTGGTAACTTGAAGGTTTGTATGTGGTGGACTTACTGTACTACAAACATGTGCCTGCAAATTTGATAACAAACATGAAATTGACAGATTCTTTGAAGATAAACTATTAAAACACACACAAGCAACATCTGAATAGGCCTATATATAATAAAGAAAATGAATCAAGAATTAATAACCTTCCACAACAGGAAGTATCAGGCCCACATGGGTAGACTGCTGAATTCTACCAAACATTTAGGAAAGAAATGGCATCAATCCACTACAACCTTTGCCAGAAAATAAAAGCAAAGAGAACACTTATCAACTCATCTTATGATGTTAGCATTGCCCTAATAACAAAGCTAGAGAAAGGTATTTTAAAAAGGAAAATTAGAGATCAGTATTTCTCATGATCACAGATATAAAAACTCTTAACAAAATATTAGCAAATTGAATCCAACTATGTATGACAATCACATACTTGCTGACTAGTTGAGATGTATTCAGGTATGCAGAGCTGGTTCAACATTCAGAAATCACTCAACATCACACATTAATGGGCTAGTATAGAAAAGTTATATGACCATATTAACAATGAAGAAAAACTTTGCCAAAAGTCAATATCTATTCATAATTAAATTGCCAGCAAACTAGAAATCAAGAGGAACTGCTTCAAAATAATAAAAAATATCTACAGAAAAACCTCAACTAATATCAAACTTAATAGCTGAGAAACTATACAACTTCCCCCAAGACATGAAACTAAGCACTAATCAAAACCATAGAACTTTATAACACAAAGAATAAGCCTTAATGTATACATATTTTAGTTCTGTGGTCTTCCTCCACAAAACACATAACCACAATTTAATCATGAGAAAGATATCAGATAAATTCCAATCAAGGGACATTCTATAAAATACCTGACCAGTACTGCTCAAAATTGTCAAGGTATCAAAGACAAAGAAAGCCTGAGAAACAGTCTAGCCAAGAGAAGCCTAAGAAAACAAGTCTATTAAATGTGATATATCCTGAATGGGATCCTGGAACAGAAAAAGGACATTTCCTTGGACAAAACCTAAGGAAACCTAAATAAAAGTATGAATTTAATATATTAATATTGGTTCCTAAATTCTAACAAATGCACCATACTAATGTAACATGTTAAAAATAAGGAAAAGTAGGTGTATGCTAAGAAAGGAGGTGTGCATAGGAATTCTATATTATCTTTGTAATTTTTCTGTAAATCTAAAACTATCCTATGAGTTGTCATCAAGATGGTTGACTAGTGGCACCTGGTACTTGCCTCCACAAAGAACCAAAACAGTGAGTAGATAATCACTTGTCGAATAGAGCAGATTAGAGAGAATGCTGAAATTCATCAGGGAAGTGACAGGGAACCCCTGAAATATAGAAGGAGAGAGAAGTAAAGAAGAGGCCAGCCCAGCAGAGATTGACTCAGAGCCAGGAGGGACTCCCTACTATAGGGGAAAAGGTAAGGGAGAGATCCTCAGTGGCCCACATGACCACCACAAACATGAGCAATCCTAGCCACAAAAAGCCCCTCAGCTTTCTAGGTCCTGAGCCTAGCACACAGAGCTTCCTAGAATCCGGGCAACTGAATTCATATTAAGTCTGACTTAGCCCTTAAACCCAAAACGGCGACAGTACAGCACCATGTTGACAGCCCAGCCGCCATGAGACTACATCTTGCCCTGAGGTCCAATAATCCCTGCACCTCCACATCCCTAGAGCCCTGCTGATATCCATGATGTCCTCTCAGCGGGTTGCAGCATCACAACCCCAGCTAGACCCAGTGGTGTGGCTGGGTCCCTATCACTCTAACCCACCCAGTGTTCTGCATCCTCAGGAACAGGCAACACAGCACACCAGAAAGTTTGCCCCGGGACAAAGGGAATCAGATATGCACTTCCAAAGCCTGGGAGCTGCCTACCCGGGACTGCTACCACCATCAGCAACCTCATCCACACTGGTGACAGGGCCAGCATCTCTGGGAGCCTGAGGACAGGTCCACCCCATCTGAGAGCCTGGGGATTGGCCTGCCACACCTACTGCTGCCCATCACCATCACCATCACCTGTGTGTACCTCACGGGGCCCATGGACTGGCCTGCCACTTCTAACGCATCAGCCAGTGCTATGCACATTTCTCAGGGCCATTGGACTTGCCAAAGCTGCCGCTGCCACTGCCACTGCCAACACCCAAGCAAACCACCTGAAGGCCTGAAGCTAGATGAGCCTGAGACCCTACAACCCTCACTGGTGCCTGTATATGCTGCCTAGGGCCTGAGGACTGGCCCGCCTGGCATCTCTGTGCCTAGCAAAGTTTTGCCACAGCCTCTACTAACAACTGTAGCCTGAGCCACAGAGGAACTCACACATACCACTGACACTGATTACAGTCAAAGAATTCATATGGAGACTACACTACTGAGTCCACCAAGAATCAAAGCCAAAGCACCCTACCCAACAGATACTATAGATACACCTAAAGGAAAAAGTTATTCTAAACAACAGCCAATCCATAAAATTGCAATAAGCAACTGTTAGATCAGATGAACAGATATCAAAGGTAAGAACACAGGAAATGTGCCATCTTCAAAGGAATTCTCCAGTATTCGCTCCCAAAGACAAGAAAATCTATGAAATTCCTAAAAAAGAATTCAAAATAATGATCTTAAAGAAACTCAGTAAGATATAAGAAAATGTAGATAAACAATACAAATAAATCAGAAAAATAATTGATGATCTGAATAAGAAATTCAACAAAAAGATATCATTAAAAAGAACCTGGCCAGAGTCAGTGGCTCAGCCTGTAATACCAGTACTTTGGGAGGCTGAGGTGAGTGGATTGCCTGAGGCCACGGGTTCGAGATCAGCCCAGGGAACTTGGTGAGACCTCATCTCTACAATAAACAAAAAATTAGCCGGGCATGGTAGCACAACTGTAGTTCCAGCTACTTGGAAGGCTAAGGTGAGAGGATCGCTGAAGCCCAACAGGTCAACACCAGGGTGACCGTGAGCATGCATGGCACTCCAGCCTGGGCAAGAGTGAAACTCCCAACTCAAAAAAAAAAAAAAGAACCAAACTAAAATCCTAAAAGAGAAGAATTCAATGAATAAAATAATAAACACAATCAAGAGTTTCAATAATACACGTAGACTAGATCAAACTTTTGAACCTGAAGACAGGTCTTTTGAAATAACCCAGTCACACCAAAAAATAAATATAAATGGAAAAAAAAGAAAAGAGAGAGAGAAAGAAAAGGAAAGGAGAAGAAAGATTTAAAGGAACGAAGAAAGGCTACATGACATATTGGATACCATAAAGCAAATATATATTTGAATTTTGCAAGTTCCGGAAAGAGAAGAAATGGGTGAAAACATACTTAATGAAATAATAGCCAAAAATTTCCCCAAGCCTTGTGAGAGATACAGAAATCCAGATACAGAAAGCTCAACGATTCCCACATATATTCAATCTAAAAAGGTCTCCAAGGCACTTTCTTGGGTTTTAGGAGGAAAACCCAAGAAACAGAAGATAAACACATCTAGTAACTATGATGGCTGGGGCCGAGTGTGAAATAAGAGTAGAAAAATGACCTCCTCCTCATGAGGAGAGACTGGAGACTAGCAGAGCATGGGGCAAGGAGAAAAGCAAGCTTGAGAACAGAGGCAATGAGCTCGGTTTTGTTCATTTAGATTCCAAGATGTCAGCAAAAAGAAAACCTAGTGAATATACTTAAGAGGTATGATTAGATAGAAATTAGGAAACAAAATTCAGAAAGGGAAACAGGGTTGGCATTGGGGGATACAGAGGGAGGGTAGATAGAATGATACACTAAAACAAGACTATCAAAGGAGAGGGAAAGATAGCAGCAAAGAACAAGAAAGAAAATTAAAAGAGTGAAATGTTCTAAAAAAACACCACAGGACGAAAGGGTTTCAGGAGGAAACTGGTGGTAAGTATGATGAAACAGTACTGAGTTCAGGAGTATGAACTAAGAAGCAGTTGTCCATATGGCAATCTATGAGCAAAGCCTAATGATGAGATTAATCCAGGGGCTAGCAAACTTCTTCTACAAAGAGCCAGATAGTAAATATTTTAGGCTGTGCCCTGTGGTAACTACTCCACTATGCCAGTGTGGCAGGAAGAAGCACCACAGATGATAGGTAAACAGGAACCATGGCTGTGTTTCAATAAAATTTTATTTAAAAAATAGGCCAAGCCTAATTTGGGCCACAGCTGCAGTTTCACAACCCCACACCAGTCACCAGCATTCATGCTGGGAAATAACTGCTTTCAGATTCTGTCACCAGAAACACTAATACTTATTTGATCACCAATTCCTTGTCTGCAAAATTCTACGACTGTTTAGATGTACTCCTGCCGGGCTTGGTGGCTCACCTGTAATCCCGGCACTTTGGGAGGCCAAGATGAGTGGATTGTCTGAGCCCACGGGTTCGAGACCCACCTGGGCAACTTGACGAGACCTCATCTCTAGAATAAATAAAAAAATCAGCCGGGTGTGGTAGCGCGCGCCTGTAGCTCCAGCTACTCGGAAGGCTGAGGTGGAAGGATCGCCAGAGCCCAGCAGGTCGAGGCTGCGGTGGCCAGGAGCGGCCACTGCACTCCAGTCTGGGCGACAGAGTGAGACTCCAACTCAAAAAAAAAAAAAAAAATAGATGTACTCCTGTATGTATTTTCCTGTAAATGAGATATACAGGATTTTGAATCACTACTAATGGAAACATTAGAAAAAGAAAGACCTGAATATTAATTAGGAAAAAAAAAGAGTATAAAATAAAAAGTAGAACAGTGGAGGGTTTCAGACTACAGTCATGAGTAAGAACTAAATAACAAGCCCAGACCTTAAAAATGCACTTTAGAACCTATTCAGAGGAAAAAAACAAGATGGATTAAAATGGCTCTGCTAAATTCAGGGGCAGTCTAGTGTAAGGTTACCATGGGTAGAGCTACAGGCAGGTAACTCTATACATTAGGGCATAAGTTTGAAGTATGATAAATTAAATGGATTAAATAAAACTTACATACAGGTTTTTAACTTGCAAGCATCAAATTCTCTGGGTTTCTTGAACCCAGTAGACCCTGAAAGTCAACAATTTAGTCATGGGTCTGCAGACAGGGAAAAGAAGAAGAAGGAAAAAAGAAAAAAGAAAAGCCATTATTTACTATGTACAAACACAGAATAAAACAAATTTATAATTATCATGTGGATACTAAAGGGGAATCTGAAAATTCAATTGCCAGGAAGAAATAGAAAAGTAGAAATTAATTGAATAGTTCTCAGTGCAATTTAAAGATTTGTGAAATGTTACTAATACTCTCTCTCTCTATTCAATATGATTTCTTTACCCCTTTTTTTAAAATTAACATAATATTCAGAAAGGCTTTCAATGATTTGCTACAATTCCCATCTTTGACAGAAATTTTCCTTTAAGGTTCTAAATTCTTCAAACTTGACTTTTCTACCACATTGATTTTGTAGAACATAATCTTTACTTTTGATAAAGAAATCACTGTATTCAAATTGCATCTCTACTAAATAGAAACTTCTAAAGAGATGGGCAGGAGGTAGTTTTGTGGACTCTATTTCTCTACTTCCCTCTTAAATTATGAGAAGGAAGTTCTGAAAATTAGGTAATATCTAGCCTTCCTCCAATCCCTGTTTTCAGTTATCCCACACCCAGAAAAATGGCAAACAGCAGTTCAAAAATAATCACTGTTTTAATCCTGAGAAAAATAAAGATGTGTTTTTACTGGAATAAATTATAAATATACAAATAGACCTACAACTCAGGAATTCTCTAGTGTTCTTCAGTGTCTACCAGATATTTTCAAAGTACATAAAGTCAGATGGTGATAATTTTCTATCATGAGCCAGGAACAGAAAAGAGAAATGTTCTTTACAGTAATAACAATCTTCAAATTGTTAGCTCTGAAAGTCAACGGAGTCAACAGATAGGGGTGAGTAAAAATATAGCCTCCCTTGAGTCACTGGACCAGGTGGGTGGTCTCTGCACATCTCATATGGTTCACATAGTAGGAAAGAGGTCTCACATATCGACTTTAGGTTTTTAATACAGGCAGTTAAGTTTTGGGGGGGTTTTGTTTGTTTCCTTTTTTTTTAAACAAGCTCCAAAGTTAGAAAAATAATCAGAAGGATTATAAAACTGGTAAAGATAAAACTAACAAATTCCAAGAGTTGCTCAAATTTTACTTACATGATTGTTAACATTTCTGACAGGCAAAACACATTTTTTCCCCACTATGTGGCTGCATGAAGAGAAGATGAAAATTGTAGAATATAAATGGTATCTATTTCATTCCAATATCTCAGACTATGAAGAAACTAATGGCATAATTTTTTATTCCTATGAAGGTGGCAAATGAGTTTTTGCCACATATACTAGTTTCTTATGGGCCCATGTCAGAGGAGCAAGTTTATCTTCACATTGCCATAAATCATATAGAACCCATACCGCGTCTACTATCTTCATTCCCAAATGCACTAATAAAGCTTTTCAAATGTCAATTTCAGAAGTGCTTCCTTCTTACTAGTTTCATTGAGCAAAAGAAATTAGCTGCTGATCATTCTTTTTAATTTTCCTTTCTGTAAAACGCTTCTTTTCATAAATCAAACACAATGATTCTCATAAAAAGGTTCAATTCTAATCTCCCAAATGGAAGTAGCTAAGCTAAAAATTTAAAAATAAGACATGAGATGAATGGCCTTGAATGATTCCATTTGGAAGACATTAAAGAGGATGAAATCTACTAGGTAGCAGGAAAAAAATGCCACTGGTCTCTTAATGACAGGAGGTAGGTGTGGGGTGTGGGACGGAACTGATAACTTCTTTATTATCCATCTGTGGCAAGGAGTCTCAATCATGTTAAACCCCAAGCTGTTTTTAATCAACACGAAAATTTTCCTTTAATGCTATTTGAAATTTCAAAGTAAATATCATTAAAAGCAATGGTTATTTTTGAAAACGTCAGTTCAAACTACATGAGTGCTCTTGGAGTATCCCCTCCCCCAATTCTCTGCCAGGTAAAATTCATGAACTATGCAAACTGGAAGAAATAAAAAATAACTACTTCTCAAAGAAGCCTTTTTAAGTGACCTTAGTTTCAACTTAAAGTCAATTTAAGTCCAACTTAAATATTTTTTTAAAGTCAATTTAAGTTCAACTTAAATATTTTTTTTTTAAATATTACTAGGCCAGGCTCAGTGGCTCAGCCTGTAATCTCAGCACTTTGGGAGGCCAAGGTGAAGGGACTGCCTGATCCCACGGGCTCAAGACCAGCGTGGGCAACCTGCTGAGACCTCGTCTCTACAATAAATCAAAAATTAGCCAGGCCCACTGGTAGCACGTGCCTGTAGTTCCAGCTACTTAGAAGGCTGAGGCAGAAGGATCACCTGAGCCCAGCAGGTTGATACTGGGGTGGCCATGAGTGTGTCACTGCACTCCAGCCTGGGTGACGGAGTGAGACTCCAACTCAAAAAATAAAAATAAAAAAACAAAAAAAATTACTAACAACACTGCTGAACGAGTATAAACAATACACACATGTATCACAATAAACCAAGAATCCTCAGGCACTGGTGAAATCATTATTCTAGAAATTAGAAATAAAACATACCTCTGCTTAGATATGTAAGAAAAAGCTCTCTCTTACAACTTCCTCTCAACTTACATGACAAGTTCAAGTCTACCTCACTTCAAGCCAACCGACAAATAACCCAAATCCACCCCAAATTCTTCTGCCTTACTCCAAAGATGCCATTTGTTCTCTATCCTTCTTGCAAACATTATGGCAATCTACTTTCCATCTCCACCAAACCGTTAAGATTACTTTGGTAACAGGCATCAAACATCTTACATGCCAAATATTTGGGTTTCTTTTTTTTCCCAAAAAATTAATTGATTCTTTTATCTTGATTCTTTTTTTCTCCCTAATTTCTTTAGGCTTCTTTTGCTGTTGCCTGTCTAACTTTTGGATTTCAAGTTTAGTTCACTGATGGTAGATTGGTAGTCACCTACCAATCTCTATTTTGCCTTCTTCCATATAAGCAGAATGCCCGAGCTACTTGGTCACCGCAATACACAATCGTCCCTTGGTACACCTCCAGGGTACTGGTTTCAGGACGCCCATGGATACCAAAATCTATGCATGCTCAAGTCCCTTATAAAACATGATGTGGTACATAACCTGTACATACTGGGGTGTCAAATAAAGTATACACATTTTTTAAATTATTTTTACTTTAAAGATGGGGGTACAATTCAGAGTTAGGCATGTAAGTGGTCATCGTGCAAGTGAAATTTGGGTACCCTTATTGAAGCTATGTGCCCCCTGTATACACATTTTAAGAGATTTTATCTACGTGTTACTTTTCAAAGTTGAATTGAATTACGGTAACAATGTGTATGACATTTGCTCGAAGATAGCATTAATCAAATGAATGCTAGCGTCACCATGCAACAGACAGGACAGTATTATAATTTTAGTACAGTTTTTTCCCTGCTTAAAATGTATATACTTAGCCGGGCTCGGTGGCTCAGCCTGTAATCCTGCACTTCGGGAGGCCGAGGTGAATGGATTGCCTGAGCCCGCGGGTTCGAGACCCGCCTGGGCAACTTGGTGAGACCTCATCTCTACAATAAATCAAAAAAAATTAGC
>NW_007247273.1:416176-454003 GCF_000164805.1 Carlito syrichta | reverse complement strand
GACAGAGTGAGACTCCAACTCAAATAAATAAATAAATAAATAAATAAATAAAATGTATATACTTTTTATTTTGGCACCCTCTGTATTCTCCCCATATACTTTAGACTATCTCTAGATTATACCTAATGCAATGCAAATGCTAAGTAGTCATTGACTGTACTGTTTTTTAATTTGTACTTTTTTCATTCTTGTATTGCTCTTTTTTTTCTGAATATTTTCCATCTGTGGTTGGTTGAATCTACAGATTTAGAACTCGTGGATGTGGAACCCATGAATACAGAGGGCTGGCTGTACTCTGCCAAAAAAGTACATTTCCCAGCCTCCCTCTTGTGAGGTATGCCTACAGGACTAATTTCTGGCCAACAAGATGTACCTATTCTTCCACTGCTTACTCAAAATGAAGGCTGGAATGTCAACATAATGGCTGGAGCTCTAGCAACCATTACGAACCACGAAGTAAACTTCAGAATGAAGGTCATGCTGAATATCAAGGCAGAAAGAGAAATCTAAGTCTCTGATGACACTGTGAAGACACCATATCAGCCCCTGGTTCACCTAAGTTCAGTTGTCCATCACTATTTGAGGATCTCTGTTACATGCAGTTAATCTGAATCCAAAGTGATACAATTCAGTTTTATTTCAATTCAGGATGTTGTTATGCAATATTCTTATATTGTAGTTTTGATTTCCTTCCACCTAATGAAAACTAAAAGTTACTCTTATGATATACCGAATGATTGGGCTTTGTTTGTTCACACTTTTGTTGGTCTTTCCGCATTGTATTCAATGGCTAGCCTATAAATGTTATATCTTTGTTTATTTTCTGTCTCTCCTACCAGAGAAAAGGGGCCTTACTGTCTTATTCACTGGTATCCAGAAGCTAGAAGAATCTTTACCAGATATTAAGCACTCAGCAAATATTGAGTGAATGAATACTGTTTGGACAGTTCAGATTTTTTGTAACATTTGTTTATGGTCTAGTATATTAAACTTTATGCAAGCATAAGAGGGCATAATAAAAATACAAAGGAAAATTGCTAAGTTTTAGAGGCAGGTAATCCATCATTATCAAGACATAATAGAGCAAGATTATATAATACAGTGGAAACAATACTTGTGTTGCAAAGGAGACAATGTTATACATATAAAATAACTAAGTGCCCAAAACTCAAACTTATGCCTAAATAAGTATTATCAAAAGATAATACTGCAGCCACAGCTCTTCCAGTTCTCTCCATTGCTCCTCAGCCTGTTATAAGCTAAAAAGAGGCTATTTGGGTTATATTAAAACAGTCATTTTAAAAAGTCCTAAAAACCTGTATTCTTTTATAACTGAATTGAGCTAAATGGAAAAGCCATTTAAATTTAAAAGCACACATCCCTTCCTTCTCCCCCACCCCCACTGTCCTCAATTCCCTTTCTTCTTTCTCAGTACAGCCTTGCCTGACTGGGCTAGAAGGCCAATCTTATCTAGTAAGCCATTGCTGGTGCTGAAGAAGAAACAGCCAAGCAAGCCACACTACCTAATGATTACAAGAGTGGCCCGTGGCCAGTAGGAGTGTGTCTAAAAGCTTGGAGTGGACATTGTCTACTTCCCCTCCATTTGTAAATACAAGGACATTGGACTGCTATAGGCTATGGCTATGAAAATTCTTTTCAAAAGTTACAATTAACCAGGCTTGGTGGCTCAGCCTGTAATCCCGCACCTTTGGGAGGCTGAGGTGAGTGGACTGCCTGAGCCTGCGAGTTCGAGACCCACCTGGGCAGAGAGACCTCATCTCTACAATAAATCAAAAAATCAGCCAGGCGTGGTAGCGCGTGCCTGTAATTCCGGCTACTTGGAAGGCTGAGGTGGAAGGATCGCCGGAGCCCAGCAAGTGGAGGCTGCGGTGGCCGGGAGCAGCCACTGCACTCCAGTCTGGGCGACAGAGTGAGACTCCAACTCAAAAAAAAAAGTTCCAATTATGTTTTAAAACAATTTAAAGCTATCATCTTAAATGTTATGACTTTCCCTTCCTTCCAAATATTACAATTGCCAGCCCCTTCCTCTAAAAAAACTGTAAAAGAAGATATTATAAATTTCAAAATGTTATCTAAAAAAAAAAAAGAGAGAACATAAAAATGCTGCACTGAATACTATAAATTTGAAAAATGCAATTTAAAATACAGTGGGCAGTAGGAAGACATTCAGAAAAAAATGAACATAGGAAACACAAACCCAACACATTTCGAGAACCATCATATCACTGCTTAATTAAAATGACGAAACAATAGTAACACAAGCATCTCCTAGTTGAGAGTAGTAATCTGTTCCTAAAATCCGACATTATGTATAAAAAGGCTAAGTGAAGCGTATTTGCCATTATTTTAAATGGGAAAAATTAAAATGTGTTACACATCAAGTCAAAACCTCCAGAGTTTCTTAAAATGAAACCAAAACAGTAAAATGCCTATATGTATAATAACTATTGTGTTAGTCTGCAAAATATGTAAAATACTGCTTCCTGATTTAACAGCTGAAAACAAATAAGATTAACAGCAACTGTTGGCGAGGCACGGTGGCTCAAGTCTGTAATCCCAGCACTTTGGGAGGCCGAGGTAAGAGAACAGTCTGAGTTCAGGGGTTCGAGTCCAGCCTAGACAACTTGGTGAAACTTTGTCTCTTACAGTACATTAAAAAATAAGCTGAGCGTGGTAGTGCACGCCTGTAGTTCCAGCTACTTGGAAGGCTGAGGCAGAAGGATCGTGAGCCCAGCAGGCTGAGGCTGCAGTGGCCACGAGTGTGTCACAGCATTTCAGTCTGGGCGACAGAGTGAGATTCCAACTCAAAAAAACAAACAGAAAAAAAAAAAACAAAAAACAGTGACCGCTTAGTACAAGAAAGTGACTTCTCTCAGTGAGCACCACCAAGAAGTAAATACCTTCTGTGACACTTAGTAGGCTCTTCAAATCATCCACATCTGAATGATGATCTAATGATTGTATCTAGAATGGTTCAAGACTTTTCCCGCATATGGTTTAGTTTAAAGTACAGTGATGTTTTTAGAAAATAAATATAATAATATAAAGTATTTGTAAATATCAATTAACATTACATTGAAAGATTTCTATGTTGTATGAAGTTTGGCTGTTAAAAACAAAGAGGTATTCTACTGGAAAACCAATAACCTACAGAGAGGTGATCCATCGTGTATACCTACAAGAAATGTCTGTTCCTATAGTCTTCAGACAATCTGATGATACATGAATCAAAAGTCAAAGGGTAGATGAAATTCTATTAACTTGTGTATAGCCAGATCTTTAAGGCCATTTCTCCCTCTCTCTATCTCTTTTTTTTTTTTGAGTACTTGTGTATCACTACTATTCACGCCATCATCTACTCTGGGCTGACCTTAAGACACAGCTAGCTTAGTGTTACAGGACACTTTCTGAAAGTCACCCTCCCAAAATACATACTACTCTTGTGTATTTGGTTATCTTCTAAGCCACAAGTTCTAGAAATTTCTACTGAATAAATTACCCACTGCCATATGAATGACCTATATAAAATTTCAATAAACTTTTAAAGATAAAAATGTAAACTGTTTTTCTGTAATGTTATCATATACTTTGTTTTTAATGAAAACTAGAAAATATCATCCATGACTCAATACTGTATATGTATTATAAATGTTTTGTTCAATATTGTTTTTAAGTCAAAAAAATCTAATTAGTATATACAAAAAGTGCTTTTTCAGCTTCTGTCAAATGATAAGTGTTTTTAGAATCACAGAATTATTTTAACAGATTTGTAAAAGCCCTGATAGTGTGCTAGGCACTGTTACCTTGTGGAGAACCAGGTATTTAAGATCATTTTTCATTTTTTGTATAGTGTAGATTAGGTTTTCACCATGAACGCTGAGAAACCATCTTCCCAATGCTCCAGCTTTCTCCATTGTCATTCTACTCCCCACTCCACCCACCTCTTGCTCTTGGATTCCAACAGACCTGAACTATTGAGTGAGACACACGTGCTTTTCCAAATCTCCAAGCTCTGCTCTTGTTTCCCCAACTGGGAAGCCATCTCAGTAATCACTGGTAGCTTTCAAGGAACACTGAGAAGCTGAGGGACCAGAGTGGGAAGAAAGCATACTTTTAACTCCATATCACACTGCAGCATTTAAAGTATATACTAGGTGAATGAATAATGGAGTAAATAATAATTGACTTTTAAGTCTTAGTTCAGCTATCACCACTTCCAGGAAGCCTTTTCTGATCCCAGCATCTCTCCTTATGCTCTTCGTAGCCCTTCTGCATACCTGTACTGCAGCACTTGCCACTATGTGCTAAAGCTATCTTTGTCTATTTGTCCCCAGAAGGCTACAATTTCACTATGGCATGGAACTCATCCTAGTTGTAATTATATCCCAGACTTGACTTGAAACATAATAGGCTCAAAGTAAGAGTTAGTGGAAATGACTATAGTATATACAAAGTCTCCAAAATACTGAGTCACTTATAACCAAAAATTATTCTAAGAGGCAAATGATCACCATTTAAGTCTAAACTAATTTTATTAATAATAACACTAACATTACTGAGCCTATGTGCCAACCAATATACTAAGAGTCTTATGTGTGCTGTCATTTAATTTCATAACATAATCTGGTCAATTAGGAGTCACTCTTAATCCCATTATACTGGCAAGGAACCAAGGCTTTATAGAGGTTTGGTAGTCAGGTAATGTCACATAGTTGGTATGCTGCCACGGGAGTCAAATATCTCCACTATACTTATTTACTGATGAGTAGAAAGACTCCGATGGAGTTCTAGTCAAATACTTTGACAGACAAACACTAACTACAAAAACAATCTCTGCCTGAAAACTTCCAAAAGGTGGGGGTAGAGGGGACTGGAGATGCAATATAAAAGAAAAATCAACGTTTTCCAATAATCATTGTACCAAATGGTCGTCAAACAACACACTCAAGATGAGAAATTTCTTGCAAAAGTCTTGAGAAATTGTTTTATGTGTTGGCTAGAATTTTATTTTATTTTATTTTTTTGAGTTAGAGTCTCATCCCGTCATCCAGGCTGGAGTGCAGTGGCACGCTCACAGCCACCCCAGCGTTGACCAACTGGGCTCCAGTGATCCTTCTGCCTCAGCTTTCCAAGTAGCCTGAACTACAGGTGCACACTATCAAACCCGGCTCATTTTTTTACTTATTTTGGAGACAAGGTCTCGCCAAGTTGCCTGTGTTGGTCTCGAACCCGCGGGCTCAGGCAATCCACTCGCCTCGGCCTTCCAAAGTGCTGGGATTACAGGCTGAGCCACCAAGCCCAGCCTAGAATTTTAGAGAAACCAAATATATGTGATGTATTTTTATTTTTATGATGCACTCTTATGTTTACATAAAATTTAATATACTAGACCATAAATAAATGTTTAAAAAATCTAAATTGCACAACCTGTACTGGTCCACTCAACAAATATTTATTGAATGTTTAATATCCAGTAAAGATTTTTCTAGCTTCTAGGGACCAGTGAATAATGTAGGTAAGGCACCCAAAAACAAATGAATAAAGATATAACATTTATAGGCTATTTTCCCCTAGAAAAATAAAACAGAAAACATTAATTTTCTAGACTTTTCTCCCCTAGAAAGATGAAGTCTTTCTTTGGGACAGCTTCTGACAGTTGTCCTCTTTAAAAATAAGTAACAGCCGGGCTTGGTGGCTCAGCCTGTAATCCCGCGCCTTTGGGAGGCTGAGGTGAGTGGATTGCCTGAGCCCGCGGGTTCGAAGCCCGCCTGCACAGCGAGACCTCATCTCTACAATAAATCAAAAAATTAGCCGGGCGTGGTAGTGCATGCCTGTAATTCCAGCTACTTGGAAGGCTGAGATGGAAGGATCGCCGGAGCCCAGCAGGTCGAGGCTGCGGTGGCCGGGAGCGGCCATTGCACTCCAGTCTGGGTGACAGAGTGAGACTCCAACTCAAAAAATAAATAAATAAATAAGTAACACACTGAAAAATGTACAAGAAAAACTACAGTCAAAGGTCTCCCCCTGGCCGCAGACACTTGGGTCAAAAAGAATTCAATGTGTGGATATGCCAAAGTTTATATAACTGGTTCCCTACTGATACTTATTTAGTTTGCTTCCAATCTTTTGCCACTATAAATAATGATACAATGAATAATCTTGTATATATTCTTCTCCATGTGAATGTATGTCTCAGTATAAATTACCAGATATGAACTGCTCAAAGTGCACATGCATTTTTTATTTTAATAGATGCCATATAACAGACCTTTACAAATAAGGTTGTAGCAATTTATATTTTCACCAAAGGTGTATGAGAGAACTTACTTCCTTACTAATATTTTAATCTATATTTAAGGGCCATTTGTATTTCATTTTCTATTAAAGGCTTGTACCTTCTGCTTATTTTCCTATTGGTTTATAGGTCTTTATTTAATAATTGGTAGTAGCATTTGCAGTATGTTTAAGATTCCTTAGTAATTTTTTAAACTTTACCAATTTTATTCACTTTATTAACTTAAATTTCTTTAAAATTTTAATTTAAAAAAATCTTTTTTTCAGAACTATTCCAATCCTAAAACACACCATTACATAGGTGAGAAAAATTCAAGGAAAGAAATGGAAACTTGGCAAATATTTTATAAGGTCTAAGGTGTTGTTCCTCTTCTATTAACAGATCATGAAGTAAAACGATGATTCACAAAGAAAATAATTCTTAAAGGGAAATGAAACCTCTGCTTTTCATATGATGATCATTATAGTTTAATTTACTATATTGCAGTATCCCCAAATAAATTCAGTTCTTTAAATTGTAATGATGGGATTGAACTGAATTTCTCAAGAAAGAGTCATATAGTTTTCTTTGACTGTTTACTTTAAAGGCAATTTCTAGTCTTGACAATAAACATTCAAAGCAGAGACACCAGGTAAACTTGAAATACTTTAAAGTGTATATATCCAAAATAGACACAAATTTTAAATTTAAGTCAGTGTTTTTACTGAATAATAAAATATATTTAAAAGACTACGTGTTTTTAAAATTCAGGACATATGAAGTCCTTGGCATGAAATACAGATTATATATTTTCACCAATTCATTTCTGTAGAGTTATAAACATAACTGCTATCAGTTAAGTCTCACTCTGTCACCAGTCAATCCAGTAAGCACTTTACGTGATGACTCACTTACCCCTCACACCAGCCCCACAAGGCAGGACTCTGTTATCCCCATTTTGCAGATGAGGGGTCTGAAGTGCAGGGATGCTGCCCAAAATCACAAAATGGTGAGAGGCTGAGCCGGTATTCAATTCAACACAGCCAATGTGGCTCCAGAGCACAGGCTCCTCAATCACGATGCTGGCAACAGGGGGCAGGAGGCATGCCTGATCTACCCCATTGTCTTAGTGTTGCCTTGTCAATGTTGAGAATCAGCACTGAAATCTTAAGAACTAGAGTTCACTGTAACAAGGGCATCCAGCTGTCACTTCTTCCTAATAGGTTCTTCCACGTCCCTCACCTTGAACATGTGCTTCAGCACTGGCGCCCTGCAGAGCACCCTGCCAGATGCAAGATGGCCAGGGTTCGAGCTAAGCCTGCGTGCAACAGGGAGCATCCAAACAGAGCTACCTGAGTGTCGCTCACACCTCCTAGGGCTGGTGACACAACCATGTACGTTACTCTCCTGGCTTTTGATTTTAACCTAGGACAAGCATTTGACGCCTAACTTTGCCAGATTTCCTTGGCCAGTTTCAGTTGAGATTCAATGGCTAGACACTAGACAGAGCCCATTCTTCGCAAGGCCTTCCAAAGTGGTCAGCATGAATGAATGCAGGATGATCTTCCAGAGTACCCAGAAATTCTCAGATATTACTGGATGTCCCTGACAGCCCAGAAGGGTTACCAGTTCAATACCCCACATTCCCTGTCTGGCACCACACAGATGGCATGGTTAAAGACAGTACATTTCCTAGGGCTCATGTGGGATGGAACCAACTACTCTTCCATGAGAAGTGTAGAATGTCAGCAAAGCGAGCTCTCAGCCACAATGAGGGAGCCGCCCAGAGCCATTCTCAGAAAGCCACTTCAACCATTTAGCAAGGCCTAGCTAGTCCAAATCAGCAGCCGTTGCTCATGTCTCTTAGTCCAAAAGTATTTCCCAGTACCCTAGGGTCAAGAAGAAGTGTTTGCTGTGAGAGTGTGAGCCTCTCTGCTGCTAAGAAAAGGTTGTTTTCAGCAGCGACTGTGACGCCTCTTCAGGAGAGCACTTATTAAACATCACAGAGATGGGGAAAAAAATAAAATAAAAATAAAAAAAACTTGGTCTGACAGAATGCCTGCTGAAGGAGGTCTCCATGGATTACAGATTCCACCTCAAAGACTTTTTTGTTAGGCTGAGTCTCAATCCACACCTATACATACACAAATCTATCTCTATGGAGAAGCTGGAATGTTCAGCATGCAGCCTGAGTCACTCAACAATGCCTCTCAGAGGCCTTGTTTCAACTGGCAACACAATGCTGAATCACTTCACTTCGACCAAGGTTGAATTCCTTAGTACATGATTAGGAGCATTTCATCCAGTGCAATCATTTCCTATCAGGCAGGGCTATAAAACATAGTATTTTTAAAAGCACAGTCCAAAATGTTCTCTGTAATTGTTCTTACAAAGGGATGTCTAGTCTTAGAATGGAAAAAAATTAATAAGGCATGAACTGCAAAAAGTAGGAATCCTAACAACTTGCTTAGAATAACCTTTTTGTTCTAGCACTTTTCTTTCTAGAATGTGGTGGAGAAATTAGCCAGACATGATGGTGTGCTTCTGTATTTCCAGCTACTTGGAAGGCTGAGGCAGAAGGATCGCCAGAGCCCAGCAGGCAGAGGCTGCGGTGGCCGTGAGCATGCCACTGCACTCCAGCCTGAGTGACAAGAGTGAACTCCAACTCAAAAGAAAAAAAAAGTGGTGGAGGAAGAAGTTCATATGAATCAACCAATTCTCTACCTAAAAAACTTGAGAAAAATAAGGAAACATGAAAACTTGTAATTTTTTTCAATCACTAAGTCAACAGAAAAAAAGGGCAAATATACATATTAGTTTGACCATCAATCATTTTAGGTTTTTAATGCTGATCTCACTAATCCACTGATAGCAATATATATACACTAATATATAGTATATAAACCTATACTTGATCAAATTATAGACTACTGCCACAGTCATCATAGTTCATCAGCTAGCACCTTGCATGTCACAGTATTAACTACAATGATTAAATCTAAAACTACTTTTCCATGTAAAAAAGGCAAAATTTTTTTTTTTTTGAGTTAGAGTCTCACTCTGTCACCCAGACTGGAGTGCAGTGGCACACTCCTGGCCACCACAGCCTCGACCTGCCAGACTCCAGCGATCCTTCCACCTCAGTCTTCCAAGTAGCTGGAACTACAGGCACGTGCTACCATGCCCGGTTAATGTTTTTGATTTTATTGCAGAGGTGAGGTCTCACCAAGTTGCCCAGGGGGGTCTCAAACCTGTGGGCTCAGGCAATCCCCTCACCTCAGTCTCCCAAAGCACTGGGATTACAGGCTGAGTCACCGAGCCTGGCTGAAAAGGCAATTTATAATTTAAGAGATTATTCACATCAAATAAAATCTTCCTCTAGTTCTAATAATTTCTTGGCAATAGATCATTACAGAATTACATAATTGCAATATTTTTATAAACTTATGCTAACCCATGAAAATCTTTATACATCACTCTATATAGCACAAATGTATTGTACTGTTCTGGTTCAAAGAATAAATAAGAGAGAAAAATGGTAACTTAGGTGGCAGGACTAACTTCTATCTTCTGTAAACAGAGTAATGGTTAACAAACTGAAGCACTTTGGAGCTAAATAGGACTTTAAATACCAGTGTGATTTTGGTGGCTGGTATTCAGGTTCCCAAAAATGACTGCCTTCACCCTGGGCTATGTAGAATAAACAAATGATAAAAGATAATAAAAGAATACCATAAAGCCAACAACTCTTTGACCTTCAATTTCCTCATCTGTAAAATAAGGGTAATAACAATATCCACCTCCTATGAAAGGTGTGGAGATAAAATAAAATGATACATATGAAGGATGGGCAGTACTAAAGTTGAATAATACGTTGTACCATAGATGTTAGCCATTAGAGCTATTATTATTAAATACAAGAACTTACAGTAATAGGGGCTCTCTGCAGAACAAAATGTCTGTCTTACACTGCATTTAATTCAATATGGAACCTGTCAGCCTGCAATCTCAACAGCAAGTCTGGAGTGGTACAGTGACCTGGCTTACAGGGCAGGCACCCCAGGGACTGGAGAGACTGCCATTCTTAGGCTGGATAGGTTTGCTGGGCAGATACCAAAGCAGCAGCCCTGGTAGGCAGCACACCCTTCGTCAAGCAACCCAGTTAGCTGGAGACCTCAGCATGAACTATAAAGGCTTTTAAAAAAAATGCTTTAACATTATATTCAAAAAGGAACTTGGTTGGAGTGATGAAAATGTTCCGGAATTAGATAGTAGTGATGGTTACACAACTTTGTGAATATACTAAAAATCACACTTTAGAAGGGTGAACTTTATAATATGTAAATTATATCTCAATGTTAAAAAAGAAACATGGACACAGAACATTTGTCTCACCATTTCTAAGATTCTGAGGAGTTTTTACCCAGTTGGTGTTGGGGGAAGGGGTGCTTGGCAGATTTAAGAATGGCTATCTGCATCTTTATTGACATCGATTTCCTAGCCTAGCAGAAACTTTTTCTGCTTTTCCCTGGATTCACTGACAAGGTGAAGACATGTACCCTGCAGAGGCTCACAAAGTTATCCTTGTATTATCCTTTATCATTTGTTTTTCTACATAGCCCAAGGTGGAGGAAATCATTCTGGGAACTTGAATACCAGAACATATGCATTCTCATATTATTCTATGAATATTTATTAAATGGATACTATAGGCAGAGCACTACGCCAGGCACTAGGAGCTAGCAGTGAACAGGACAACATCCCCACATTTCTGCATTCACAGGCTTACATTCTAGTTGGAGGAGAAACAAACAATAAACATGTGAATCTGGTGGTAATGCATGTTATGGGAAAAAACAAGCAGGGAAAAGGGATATGATACACTGCTGAGGAGGGATATTATTTTACACAAGGTGGTCAGGGATTAACTCTCTGATAAGGTAATATTTTTGGGATCCATAAGGAAATGAGAAAACAAATCATAGCAATGTTAGGGTAAAAGCATGACAGACAGAAAATGAATTCTAAAAGTCTAGAAAAAGGCAAACAGCCAGTGGAAAAATGGGCAGGGTATGGAAAGAAATGGCCAAAAATACACACAAAAAATGCTCCTCAATTCATCACAGGAATGCAAAGAAAACTTCAAATCAGATTGGCAAAGCTTTAAAACTTGATAATACCAAGTACTCGTGAGAATAGAAAACAGGAACTCTAATACACTAGTGTCCAAAGTATAATCAAGTGTCCAAGTACTTTGACAAAATCTAGTCAAGTTGAAGACGTGTATTCTATGACCCAGCAATTGCCAGGTATGGACCCTTAAGAAACTATTGCACGTGTACACAAAGAGACACTTTCAATAATGATCACTGCAGAGGTGAAAACCATGGAAAAACTAAAATGCCCATCTCTAGGAGAATGAATTTCTTTTACACTGTGGAATATTTATAGGATAAAATGCTACATAGCAGTTACAAAGTCTTAATAGCTAAACATAGCAATATGAATACCTCACGTACATATTATCAAAAAAAAAGTTGGAGGAAGGAGGAAATGCGGCGTGCCTGGAGTCCCAACTACTCAGGAGGCTGAGATAGGAGGATGGCTTGAGCCCAGGAGGTCATGACTACGGTGAGCTGTGATTGTGCAACTGCACTCCAGTTTGGGCAACAAAGTGAGGCCCTGACTCAAAAAAAGAAAAAACAAAAAAGAAATTTAAACAATTAGGCCATGAAAGAAACAGGAAAATACACACACATATTTTTATAACCTAAGGGTTTAACATGACACTAAATGCAGAATTCACAAAGACAAAGATGATTAGATCTTAAAGAAAAAAGTTGAGAAACTGACCTTATCAGCTTACAAAACTTAAAATTAACGCTGACAATACTTCTAATTTCTGGTAAAGCAGTTAAGAAGCTGGGAAGTCACCACTCTGTCCTAACAGATAATAAAAAGTTGAACAAACTGAACAATCAGCAACTCTTCTTAGATCCATCAAAGAAGAGGGGTCATAGGGCAAACCTGCTGCCCCCTAAAACTGAAGAAGCAGACAGGCAGACACAGAGAATCACAACTTACAGGAGCAGAAACCTCGACAGAAACCAGTGCCAGGATAAGAAAACCTAAACTATAATTGACAAATTGCTGGAGGCTCAGAGTAGACAAGTCTGAGACATAAAAATTCCACACACAGACCCAGTCATAGGAAGTCCCAAACTTTTGTGAATTTTACCGACTCGTACTGTACCAGATTCTTACAATGAATAAGAAAAAAAACTCTTTGTGCCTCCTGCAAGAGGAGAGAAAAAGGAACCATTTGAAATATGTGAGAGCATTCTATTCTTAACTAGTTCTTCTCTCAGGAGAAACTATTTAACAAAAACACAACCTACTGGGGTTTTATCAGAACCTAATACACCTGGAGGAAGGGAACTACCTGACTCCAGCAAGCATCAGCCTTCCACATAACAAAAGGGAAGCATCCAACCGCAGCCCACTCTAGCCATCCTGTCCTGTATATGGAGGGAGAAAAAACTAAGAAATAATTGTGAAGTTCACAATCCAGATGTACAGGCTGACTGAAAAACTGAGACCAAGACACAGGACTACAAAATGCTTTCCCCATACCCTATCACCACATCATTGAAGGCCTACTTACAAATTCCTTTTACCTGATACATCATGTCCAGCTAACAAGAAAAAGTTACAAGGCATACTGAAAGGCAAAAAACAAAGTTTAAAAAAACAAAGCAAGTACCCAAACCAAATTCAGACAGAATTTAATATGCAAATAGCTCTAATGAATAAAGTAGACAGCATGCAAGAACAGATGGTCAATGTAAGCAGAGAGACAAATGTCCTATGAAAGGACCAAGAGGAAATACTAGAGCTCAAAAACACTGCAACAGAAATGAAGTATGACTCTGAGACCAGACATGGCTGAGGAAAGAATCTCTGAACTTAAGGATATCTCAATAGAAACCTCTAAAACTGAAGACCAAAGAGAAGAAAAACTGAAATAAACCAGAACAGAATATCTAAGAACTGTGAGACAACTACAAAAGGTAACAAATGTGCAGCAAGAACAGCAGAAGGAAAAGAAAGAGAGAAAAGAACAAAAGCAATATTTGAAACAATAATGACAGAAATTCCTCAAATTAATGACAGACCCCAAACCCCAGTCCAGGAGGCTCAAAGAATACCAAGTAGGATAAATGCCATAAAAACTATACACAAGCATATAATTTTCAAACTACAGAAAAATCAAAGATAAAGAAAAAATATGTAAGAGCATTCTATTCTTAACTAGTTCTGCTCTCAGGAGAAACTATTTAACAAAAACACAACCTACTGGGGTTTTATCAGAGCCTAACACACCTGGAGGAAGCCATACACGCAGGAAGAGAGTAAAGTCCTGGAATTATAGGGAATATTGTTCCTTGTTTCTTTGAGAGCTTATTTGGAGGTTCTAGTAGGGGAGGTATACCCTTGAATGAAGAACTGTCCTCCTCTAGCAGGGATGGTTGTCCTTTTCAACCAAACATGCAGCTTCAGAAGAACACACATGGAGCAGGGAGGGAGAAAGGAGATATCCACCTAGCCAGCCAGATCAGATGAATCAACCCCAGATGATCACTGGGGTGACAGATGTTGTAGCCAGATTGCCCTCACATCCTGTTCCTTGTTTCTTTACATTTCTCTTCACTTCCCCCCACATTTCTATAATCAGCACATAATATTTTTATAATCAGAGATATAAGAAGGTCAATTGTCTTTAAGTAAAGTTAGTTTATTTCACCCAAAGCTCTTCTAATACAAGCTGTATTATGTCACTCATAAGCGGACCCTGAACATTTACCACAATACTATAAGAAAGGGATTGGCGGCAGCTGGAATCTGCCAAGGAGTGGCAGGGCGGGGGACACACAACATCAATAAGGGTCCCCGATCTCAAACCAGGAAAAGTGGACCAAAGGGAGGCCCAAACTTTACCTGTACGATGACTACCTGCATACCCAATCCTGAATTTGTACCCCACATCTCCAAAACAAAACAAAACAAAAAACCAAGCTGTATGCAAATGCTAATGCTGAGAAATATCTGGAAGAATTACTGATAAAAGTCAGAGCATCATGCCTTCCAAACCATGCTCCACGAACTTCTTATAAAGTGACACAAATTTAGCCACAAATGCCTCCAAGTGATCAATGGCTTTGCTACCCAGCTGTAGATGATGTTCATAATACACCACCATCTGGGTCACTTCCCCTTTCAGTTGTCCATCACAATTATGTAACAGCTCTGAGAAAAAGCCCTTCATTATTATCTCAGGAGGAATACAGAGAGTTAGAAGCTTCAAGGAGCCTTTGTGGAGTTTGCTGGCTGACAACAGCATTCGCAGTCTCCTTCAGATAGACCTCCCTATCTGTCTCAGGGGTTTCTTGATCTACAGTAAAATGATACTGCTACACTCTGCAGGCTACACACATGAGTAGGACTTTCCTGAGATTTCAACAAGACTTCCCTGCTATTCTATGAGCCGGTTCTGAGGGAAGATTCAGACTTTCCTTCTTAACCACAGTAGACAACACATGGCAAATATCTTTAATGCTGGGAGCAGGCACACAAACTGTCAAGCACCTACTACGAATAGGTGGTATCACTTTAAATGGAGAATTGCAGCACAGGACCAATCTGCAGGTGGACATGTGCTTTTCCACAGTTCTTTGCAAGGCGTGTTGAGCATCTTTGGTGAGTACGTCAACTTCTGTCAATAATACCACTTGAAAATTTCTTTGAGAGTTTGTTTCAAGTTGCTGTGACTGTGCCACCGTTTTCAACATCTCCCAAATTACTATCTAGTCACTATGTCCAGCATCACTGGGATTAAGTTCAAGGCGATAATTAGTTGCAATGGTGCTGATTTCAATTTTTTTTTTAGATGAAGTTGTGATGGTCGGATGTTCAATTCTCAATTTTTCCCCTCCAACACCATAAAGTTCACATAGAATGCACATAATTCTTGTCTTTTTTTCAGCACCTGATGGTCCATACTCTGGGCTGCCTACTCCTTGTGATAGTCCAGCCTTCCCAGGGTGCAGGGCTGGTATTTGTCCATCCAGAGGCTCATGGCAGCTAGAGGTCCCAGGGTCCAACTCTTCAAGGTCAAATGTTAAATGCTTGTTTTCTAATTGTAAATGTAGGCCACATGCACAAATTGGTTTATTTAAATATTAGATACAGAACTATCTCATTAATGCACAATAAATCTTCCTTAACAATGCAATAACCACTACTTGATGATGTCAGGTCAGAGCATCCTAACATCTGTAGAAAAAAGGCTAATGTTCACTTTTAACATGTAATGCAAGAAATTATTTTTGTCTTTTTCTTTTTAAATATGAGGTTTCAAGAATGTCAACGTTATTACTGAAATATAGAAAAGGATTAAATACTTCGATTTCCTCCTGGATCTTGACCTTGGCATAATAATGAGCCAGCAGAAATACATCTGGTCACATTGCTGATAAAAGTCTACTGTTAAAGGGAGGCAGTGTTTTCTTGTACAGGATGTATTCCCCGCCCCCCTTTTTTTGGTAAGGACTGTTTGACAAGTAGCTAATGCAAACAGAAATTGAAGCTAACACATTTTTTGTTCTGTTATCTTGATGGAATTGTTTTTTAGCCCACATACTCAAGTACCAATATATTTCTCTCCTCATATGAAAAGGAACATTTTGACAAAGGATAAAGATCTGGAAATGTAAACATTATACTTGCTAAGAGAAAAAAAAACAAAATATGCTACCTTCTACTTTGGGTAGCACTAGCTCAGAAACAGGCTGAAAGTCTTGGGAGAAATAAATTTGCTTATCAATTTCAAATAATTATCTCTCTCTAAATGCCTTTCCTTGCTTAAGTACACCAAAAGCCTAAACAAATAATGGAAAACAAGAGTGTGGATATTCTAATTAGAAAAATCTGAAATAGCACTTTCATTTATAGTAATATATCATTTGAGTTTTTATGTGTTCGATGCTATCCGATAAATATAGTTACAAAATACATGCTTTATTTTTGAGTGTAAGTAAAATTATCTTTCTTGATAGCATCTACTATGTTATAAATATCAGATATTCAGAAGGAAATCTTCAGTTAACTTAAAGGAAACTTTGTAAGGGCAGTTCCTTACCACAGACCTTCTTTCTTACATGGCAGCATAAACATTACAAGAATGAGAAACATAAGCTCTAATTGCTACAAAATGCTTAGAAAGCAATTGCCCTAATGTGTGGGCAAATCGTTTACGCTGCCCAAGGAAACTTTTCCAGCTACAATTACATGGAGACAATTGTCAATTATATTTAAGATGCTCATGGATTAGAAACTATTATAGAACTTGCCAGTTACTGCACTACTACCAATGTGTCAACCCAGAGTAATTACAATTGATTTGGACATCCAAAAGCTAGTAACTTAAAGGTAAGAATTCACTTTGTGGAACATTGTGGCCAAAGAAAGAAAGTAAGCTATTAAGCTATTGTGCTAATGTCTCCATGTCATCTTCTACACTCTGACTCAGGACACAGCCTAGATAACAATCTCAGATGTGTCTGATATCGCCAGCTCCTGCTATTTACTCCCAATTAAATCCATTCTGATTTTTATGCTATGTGTCTCCATCTCAGCAACAAGTAAAGATGATATGGCTGAAGGTAAAGTCCAAAGACAAAGTGACAAAGGCACTTAGCCTGCTAGCTTTATAAATAATCCAAGGCAGCTAAGAAATAAAAATGATCAGCCGGGCGTGGTAGCACGCGCCTGTAATTCCGGCTACTCGGAAGGCTGAGGTGGAAGGATCGCCGGAGCCCAGCAGGTCGAGGCTGCGGTGGCCGGGAGCGGCCACTGCACTCCAGTCTGGCTGACAGAGTGAGACTCCAACTCAAAAAAAAAAAAAAAAAAAGAAATAAAAATGAGGCCTTTTTGCATTTCTTAAATGATAACAGCGTTAATCATTTAAAAAGGCATTGATTTAACTTCACATAAAAGAGCAAAATAAAAAAATGTAATCAGCTGAACCGTCAGGAAAATGAACATGGTACCCTACAAATCTCTGTTGAGTTTTCACGCATTCTCTAAAAAAACATTTATCAAATACCATAAAATGTGCTGTGCTAGACAAACTGTGTGGAATTCTGGCATGAGTAAGGAATCCAGTTCAGGGGAGAGCAGCTAAGACAAAACAAGAAAAAAAAACAAAGGAAAGAAAAAGAAAAAAAGTGTTTTTATAGATATAAAACTTAAAAAGGAAGAAAGGAGCAGTCAATTTAAACAGAAAAGGAGCAATCCTTAGCAAGAAAAAAAAAGTGGGAGGAATCACAGTTCCAGACTTTAAACTCTACTATAAGGCTACAATAATCAAAACAGCCTGGTATTGGTACAATAGAACAGGATAGAGATTCCGGAAGCAAAACTTCAATTTCTCAACCAACTCATCTTCAACAAAGCCTCCACCATCAACCACTGGGAGAGGAGAACCTATTCAGTAAATGGTGCTGGGAAAACTGGCTGACCACATGTAGAAGATTGAAACAGGACCCCTACCTATCACCATATACAAAATCAACTCTAAATGGATCAAAGACATAAACATAAAACCTGAAGCTATAAAAATCTTTAAAAATGCAGAAGACACCCTTACAGAACTAGACAATCAATTCCTTATCAAAATCACACATACACCAAAAAAAATCACAAATGCCCATGCCATAAAAGATAAGATAGACAAGTGGAATTTCATCAAATTGAAATGCTTCTGCAAAGCAAAGGAAACCATCAAGAGAGTGGGAAGACAGCCCACAGAATGGGAAAAAATATTTTGCCAACTGTATATCAGACAAAGGCCTAACATCCAGGATCTACAAGGAACTCAAAAGTGCCAAGCGGAAAAAAACAAACAGCCCTATTAAAAAGTGGGCAAAAGATATGAATAGACATGTCTCAAGAAAAGACACATGAGCAGCTAACAGATACATGAAAAAATGCTCAGCTTCACTAATCATCAAAGAAATGCAAATTAAAACCACACTGAAGCCAGGCTTGGTGGCTCAGCCTGTAATCCTGCGCCTTGGGAGGCTGAGGAGAGTGGATTGCCTAAGCCTATGGGTTCGAGACCCGCCTGGGCAACTTGGTGAGGCCTCATCTCTACAATAAATCAAAAAATTAGCCGGGTGTGGTAGCGTGCGCCTGTAGTTCCAGCTACTTAGAAAGCTGAGGCGGAAGGATCGCCAGAGCCCAGCAGGTCGAGGCTGCAGTGGCCGAGAGTGGCCACTGCACTCCAGTCTGGGCAACAGAGTGAGATTCCAACTCAAAAAAAATAAAAAATAAAAAAATAAAACCACACTGTGATGGCACCTAACTCCAGTCAGTATAACCATCATCAAAAACTCAAAAGACAACAGATGCTACAGAGGAGGCAGAGAAAAGGGAACACTTCTACACTGTTGGTGGGAATGTAAACTAGTACAACCTCTGTGGAAAACAGTGAACAATTCCTAAAAAATGTAAATACAGACCTTTCATACAACCCAGCAATCCCCCTTCTGGGAATATACCCAGAGAAACTCAAATAATTTTTTTAAAAGGTGCCTGCACACGCACGTTTATTGCAGCACAGTTCACAACAGCAAAAACATGGAACCAACTGTGCTGCCCCTCAAAACTGGACTGGAGTAACAAAATGTGGTACATACATGCAATGGTATACTATGTAGCCATAAAGAAGGTTAAAATTATGGACTTTGCAGCAACTTGGATGGATTTAGAGTCTATAATACTCAATGATCTATCACAGAAACAAAGAACTGAGTATCACATGTTCTCACTCATAACCACACCCTGAACGTTTGGGGGGTGGGGTGGAGGCACTTTACACCAACAAGCGTACATGATCTCAAACCAGGTGAAGTGGGGACCAAAGGAAGAACCAAAGGTTACCTATAAAATAACCACTTATCTACCTAATCCTATGTTGTACCCCATATCTTCAAAATAAATAAATTTTAAGCTTTGCGCGGTGGCAGTATCGTAGCCAACAGGGTTTATCCGAGGTGCGATTATTGCTAACTAAAATAAATAAATTTTTTTTAAAATGAGAAAAGGTTCCACAGTACAGGTAGTAATGAAACTGAGCCTATGAGGGGGCAAAGAATTTCTACAATTCAAAGAATAAAAAGGAAGGACATTCCAAAATCTGGGGAAAGAGTAACTAAAGACTCAGAAGAGAAAAAGTGTTAAGCACAAGTACAGAAATGGAAGCACAATAGGGAAGTATAGCACTTCTGAAAATACAGTGAACGAATCTGGAAATGCGTACTGTCAAACTAAGTTCTGGGTAAAGGAGACAAAAGGAGATTTACTGGGACAGTGACTCCCATATCTGGCTGCTCATCAAATGTCACCTGACATGTTTAGCATGTAGACTTTCAGATGTCACCAGAAACAGGAAATTGTGGGTTTTTTAATTAAGCTCCTAGGGTGATTCTCATTATCAGTCAGATATGAGTAGAACAAGAACTGCTAGGCAAGGAATGGCAGGGCAGAAGCAAAGAGAGTAAAAACAGGGCAAAAAAAACCAGGAGGGTAAGTATGCCATGTGCGAATACATAACAGGGCCAAATGTTCGCAGAAAAAGACATTATGTTTGGATATTCTAAGTTTGAGTTACTTATAGGGTAGAAAATTTGGTTCTAGAAATTCAGGAAAATTAACTTTGTATTCAAACATACACTACTTGCTGACACCTCTTCTAGATTTGCTATGTGCAGTCAGCCCTCTGTTTTGTTGGTTTCCACATCCACAGATGCAATCAACCACAGATGAACAATATTTGGGGGAAAAAAGAATGAAAAATAATAATATAACAACAAAAACAATACAAACTTTAAAATTACTGTGCAACAACTATTTGAATAGCATTTCTATTGTATTAGGTATTTTAAGTAATCTAGAGATGATTTAAAGTATACAGGAGGATACGTGTAGCTTTATACAACAGACAAGCATTTGTGGATTCTGGTATCCACCAGGGATCCTGGAACCACTCCTCCACAGACATCAAAGGACAACTGTATTGCTACCCAACCATGTTTTATTATAGTAATTAACTTTGGGAATATATGTATTTCTCCTTAAATACAAGAAGGGCTAATGATATGCATCAGGCATAGTGCTACAAACTTAAGAGGAACTCAACAATTATTTATCGAATAGTAAATGTTCAAAGTTTCTCCTAAAAGGAAGCCTTTAAAAAGTTGAAGATTGTATTTGGCCTTCTTTTAATTAAAAAGAAAAAAGAAAAAATCTCTGCTTTTTTTCCTTCTTTCATTTATTTATTGATTTATTTTTAAGATGTCATAATTCTTACCTTTGCTGCCAAGGCTTTTAAACTGTCAAGGAATCTTTGCCAGAAATCCTTGAAGAGTGGGCGGTCAATTTTCTTCAGGCTATCTTTGGTGCTAGCATCCACACTGACATATAGCTGAGTAACTGGCTTGAGGTTTCTTGGTAATTTAAAAAAGAAAAGAAAAAGAAAATTATGCCTACATTAGGCTTTTTATGATACAAAACTTACAATCTATAAAAATGCAGTGATTAGGCATTTCCTTGGGTCTAGAAGCTTCTACTTCCAGAAGACTGAACTAATGATTTTAATAATGTGACAAAATGGGATATCCTCTGGTTATTTTTTAAATGACTGGACACTATCCCTAATAAATTAAAAACATTCGATTACTTAAAATGAGTCCCTCCTCAAACAGTAGTTTTCAATAGAAAATAAGCAAAACAAGATCTACCATTAGGTCTGACAGCATCAGCCCAGCCCAATTAGAAGGGTTCTCACACCTAACTTTCCCCATAAACTCTGCCAGTCAAGACATACACACAGTTGAAACATCATAGCCGCATGGGGTCTGTGCTGATGGACCATCTTCCACCATCAATTCACTCATGGAAGTCTTCCAAGGAACAAGAAACAACCCCAAAAGCGCAAGCCATATTTGAAGGGCACAAAGTCACACCTATAAGCCTCTGAACGTGGGTGTGAGTTTAAAGTCAAGTCTTATGTGGGCAAACAATGACCTACTCAGGGAGCTTTAAGCAATGCCAAGCTAGAACAACAGCAAATTAGCACTTACTAAGGAGCACAACCCAGAAGAAAAATGTCGGTTGCAGATTCTTACTTTTTCTTGCCTTCTCCGTCAGTTTCCATGAATACCACTCATTCTCACTTCTCTCAAATTTACTGACTCATTTCATAATTTCATTCCTACCTAAGATTTCTTGCAAGTTATGCTTTTAACCTACCTAAACTGTACTTTTTCCAAAGCCTCTCCCCTTTTCCTTTCAAATGGGTCTCAAAACTAGAAGAGAAGAAAGAAGTTCCTCTTAATAAGCCTCTGATCAAACTATCTCACTGTTAATTTTCTAAAACTATTCCCCAACTTATCCTACATTTACCGCTAGAATTTTATGCACTTTTTGATTCAAAGACAATGCATTTTATAAAATAGGGAAATATAATTCACAGTAAAATTCACCATTTTAAAGTAGCTTATATGCTTTTAATATAATACTATCAGCCTTATCAATCTTTGAATATAAGATCTTGTAGGGCAGGAATCAGAATTTGCTTTTTGTCCAGTCATGCAAATATTAAAGCTAATTTTTAGTGAATATTGTTGATTTTAGCAGACAGAACTTCTAAGAAAAAGTAAACCAAATAAATGCTTCTAAGAGAAAGTAAACCAAATAAATGGCTTAGTGGCATACAGAAAAATCAGAAATGTCTAGACCCAAAGTTATTAAAAGTGGAGAGGCTCTAACCAAAGGTAGGAAAGAGGCAACTAAAATACTAGCAAACTCTCATTTCTTTAACATCTCTGCAAGGCTGATAAACAAAGAGAATCCTTCAAAGACCAATAATGTGTCACTACTGAGAAAAGTACATCAATTATTGAAAATGCAAAGTAAGAATACCAGTAATGGCAGCATTCTGTCTCATCACCCCTTTTGCTTGGGGCCTCCCTTTTTTTTTTCAGTTTTTAATTTTTTACGCAGGGAGGAGCACAAGGGCACCGCCTGGCACTACCCGCTCCCTACCTCCTCACTCCTGGTTGAGGCCTCTTTAATAACAGAAAAGCTATGCTACTGTTACTGAACATTTTTTTTAACCTAGATTTTTCTTAAAAAAGATTATCTCAATGGCTATTGCTGGCTATCATTGCCTGATACTGAAAGAACTTTGTCATAAAAATTCCTGGTGTAAAATGGGAAATGGCCTGACCTTTTCACTATGCCTCCATGACTACTTAAGATTATGAACAGTAAATTCCAGAGACTATACTTATTTTACAAACCTCTATCACTTGCAGGGGGGGAGGGAAGCAAGTCCTGGACACTGACAGTACTAAATGTCTGAGATGCTACAATCAAAGAAGTTTACAGACCTCTTCCCAGGGAGCAGAGGAAAGGTCCCTAGAAATTATAGAGCACATTTCTAAGAAGCCCAAAAGCAGCAAAGGGAACCTGGAAGAATTAGGGATCTCATTTCTGCCTAGTACTGGCCTCGCTCAGAACAGACAATGAGGCACCCAACATTGTCTCTAGTCTATACATTGATAACATTTTAGTTGCCAAAAAGATAGTCAATCCTGCATTATTAAAATCATCATTATAATTTCTGTGTTTAAGAATCTCACACTGCTGCTGAGAACAATTAAAAAGGACAATATTTGGGGTACACAATCTTAAACTCAATCCCTAGTATAGCGTCCAATGGCTCTTGTGATTTCTGTGATGATCCTTCATTTGAATTTTAAATCTGAGTTATGAACAATCATGTATAAGGAAGCATGGACAACTGAACACAAAAATCCCTCTTCATTTTTTCCTTCCTGTAGAGATGATTAGGCCTCATTCTACCTTCCAGAGAATGTAGCTCAGAAGGTAGAATTTGGCTTAACAATATTTACAGAAAAAAAAAAAGGGAGAGAGATTTATGCTTGTAAGAAATCCAAGTAAATAGTAACTTTCATGCTACTCTTGGGATTAAAAAATAACCAATGTGGCCCAAAACATCCAGTGCTATTAAAACTCAAATCTCCAGGCTGGGCGCGGTGGTGCATACCTATAATCCCAGCTCTTTGGGAGACTGAAGTGAGAGGATTGCCTGAGTCCATGGGTTCAAGACCAGCCTGGACAACCTGGTGAGACCTCATCACTACATAAATCAAAAAAATTAGCTGGGCATGGTGGCACGCACCTGTAGTTCCAGCTACTTGGAAGGCAGAGGCAGAAGGATCACCGGAGCCCAGCAGGTCGAGGCTGCAGTGGTCATGAGTGTGCCACTGCACTCCAGCCTGGGCAACAGAGACTCTAACACACACACGCACACACACACACACACACACACACACACACAACGCTCAAACTTCTAAGACAATCTGAGGCTGTCATATAATTATAATTCAGGAAGAAGAGAGGAGAAGAAAATTATTTCCTATTTACCAAGAATTCATCATATGCTGGGCACACTGTGCTATATGCTTTTGCCTCTTGTCCAGTTCACTGAATCCTCACAGTAAAACAATTAGACAGTAGCTACTTAACGCCCATTTCAAAGATGATGAAGCTGAGGTTCAAAAGGTTACACAGCATGAGTAAGGATCCATAAGGCATAAGCAGCAACAATGCAACTCAAGCCTAGAAGTGATTCTAAAGCCTGTCTTCCTAACCCTGCAAAATTCACAGCATGGTTCAGTATTAAATCACTACAGTTTAATGTAACAAACAGTATTTCATAAAATGAAAAAAATCCAAGAGGGTATAGATTACTTATGATATGTAGATTATGAACCCAAAGTCATAAGAGAAGTCAAAACTACAAGCCTTTGGAAAGAAATTCATTGGAAAGAAAGGACTTCATTAAGGGTCTACTATGAACTGGACACTGGACAGAAGAGGCTCATCCTTCAAGACTTATGTTCAGGAAGGAGCAAGAAATGAATTAGCTTGCCACGAAGCGCTCAGTGCCATGACTAAGGTAGGTAAAGAAAAGGAATAAATGGAGGGGTGAGTTGATTTTGCTTGGCAAAACCATACAAAAGGCATAACAATAAGATCAAAGTTAAAACTGACCTTGAGGGACACAAAGTTCATCAGGAAGATAATGAGAAGATCATTTCTAGGAATAATCAAAGAATAACAAGCAAAGGGCCAGATCTGGAAGATGCATCAGGACAAAGAAGTCAAAACTATCCAAAGTGGGTCTAACATGGCAAACAGGACTGGAAGATGCCTGTGGCTAGGTCTCATGTCTTTGCAAGGTTAGGTTTGCCTTACAGAAGATCTAAGTAGCCAATGACACAATCAGATCAGTGCTGAAGAAAGTAAAGCGACTTCAGTGTGAAAGATGGATTAAAAATGTAGCTCAGGGCACTATTCTACACCTGGGTTTCCTCCCACCCCCAACATATTACCAACCCAACAACCTTTACCCACAATTTCAAAATCCAAAAAGTTCTAAAAATCAAAAGGTTGTTTTTCTAAGTTTGGAGCCAAATTCACTTGGAAGCAAAATGTGACTCACACGGCTGTTTGTATTCTTAATCTTTCCATTTATGTGAATAAGCAGACTTTACTGCAGAACTAATTATATGTGTGTGGCTGTAAGGTGCAGGAGGTGTTACATAAAACATAGTGTATTTGTGCAGTCTTGCCTTTCTAAAATTCTGAAACACTTTTGGGCACAAGGAATGAGACTGTGAAAAGTACCTCATAAAAACTATCCCTACGAACACATAAAAAGCTTTTGCACTTTTGTCTTGGATTTTTTTTTTAACAACTACATAGTATGAATGCACTTTGTGACTTCCTTTTGATACACTGGCTACTTAACAGTGTGTTGTTTAATTTGCACACATCTGTGAATTTCCCAAATTTTGGTGTGACATTCTTGGCCATTGTTTATTCACATATTCTTGCTTCCCCTTTCTCTCTCTCCTCTCCTTCTGGAACTCCCATTATATATGTTGGCATGCCTGAAGGTGCCCCACAGCTCTCTGAAGCACTTTATTGATAGTCTATTTGATGAGTCATTATTCTCATACTTTTCTTTGGTTCTTCAAAAATACTTTGCCGTAGTTCTTTAAACACATTTAAAATAATTTAAAGTATTTTGTTGTGTGCATAACTAATTGAGGCTAGTATCTCGTGCAGGGAGTGAAGGAATTTACCAAGACAGTTGGGAATTTAGAAAGGCATATTTGTTCAAGGCAAAAATAGTCTGTAAGAGAACAGGCAATACAGCAGAGAGAGGCTGTGTGCTGTTTGTAAAGAGGTAGAGGCTAGAGGGGAGTTTTTATAAGGCTGTACTGGGGAGCTTAGTGCAGAACCAGGGAAATGGTCTACATGATATACAAGAGGTTTGCAAGAGGGAAATTACCTATTTGGTATATGGTGGGCTCTGCTGGAGAGAAATTATTTATGTGACGGCTTTTGCAAGACGGTTGATTGTGGTGTTCTGTTTCGTACAGATAGAGTTACTTAACTGCTTTTCCATTTATAGCAGTCAGATAAAGGTCAGTTTACAACAATGATTTACAGCTGGTTAGCAAGCTTTTACAGCTCTTGCTATGGTCACAGCAAGTTTCTTGTAGCATCTGTAAATATTATCCAGAGATTTCTTTCCTCAGTATAATTTACCCAATTGTTGTTGGCCTATTTGGGCCTCATATTTCTCCACATCTTGGACTAGTAAGTCCAATATCTAGGCTTCCTTGGGGACAGATTATATTGGCTGCTTTCTTCCCTGTATATAGGCCATACTCCCTTGTTTCTTTCTATATTTTGTGAATTTTTTTTTTTTTTTTTGTCATGACAACTAAACAATTTAAATAATGTTAGTGGCAACTCTGGAAATCAGATAACCCCCAACTTAGGGTTTTGTATTGTTTGGTTTGAGGGGCATTTTCTTTTTTTATTATTTGTTTTTGCTGTTGCTGAAATAAGTCAGTGAATTCTGTATTATTTATTGTGTTTGGCCACTGAAGTCTTTGTTCAGTTAGCTTAGTGGTCAGTTCACGAGTGGCCAGAAATATCCTTAAATGCTTTCAAGCAACAAGTGTCCCTGCCTTTTTCTAGGGGCTGTGTGTGTGTATGTTAGGGCATGTCTTCAACACCCAGGCAGGCAGTCTACAACTCTGCCTTGGTTTTTAATGCCTGCTTACTCAGAACATGAGATGAGAGCACAAAGCTTCTCAAGTCTTCCTTGGCATGCCCACAGCCCTGTTCATGTGAGTGGTGTTCTAGAATCCCAGGAATATGCTGGAGCTTTCCATATATCCCCTATAACATCTCACTCCCCAACTTTTCCTTTTAAATTTTTTAGTTAGATTCTTGTTTGCCCTGTTACTGTCACCTCAGGTAGCTATGAAGTTAAGCAACTGCCTATAATTATTTAGAAGAAACATCCAGAGAAAGGTTTTTTGCAACAGTTAAACCTAAATCACTCCAAATAAAGAGAATCCCTGTGACTGAAGGTTTCCAGGTATACTACACACACCATAAAATGACAATGTTCCAGGAATGGGACTTTGAGGAGTTCCATTTCTCTTTTAACCCCTCCCTATGGCTGCCAAGCTGCTGGTTTTTACTGTGGTTGTGAGCTATTTGTTTTCAAGGCCACCGTAAAAGCTGGGGAGGTAAAAACGGAATAGGACATGTAAACATCACAAAGTTCACTGTACTTACTGAGATTTACTCATTTTTCTTTAATATATGCATCTCAGATTGCTGCATGCCTTTGGTGATTTTTATAGTTAATAAAAAGTTGATTCTGCCCATTTTTGTCACCGTTCTCATTGTTTTCAAGGAGGAATAGGCTTTTTTTTTTTTTTTTTTTGAGTTGGAGTCTCA
The DNA here is from genome assembly GCF_000164805.1 of Carlito syrichta. Classification (NCBI taxonomy): domain Eukaryota; kingdom Metazoa; phylum Chordata; class Mammalia; order Primates; family Tarsiidae; genus Carlito; species Carlito syrichta. The sequence continues at coordinate 426,726 of NW_007247273.1, read as the reverse complement.
CTCTGTCACCCAGACTGGAGTGCAGTGGCTGCTCCCGGCCACTGTAGCCTCGACCTGCTGGGCTCCTGCGATCCTTCCACCTCAGTCTTCCAAGCAGCCGGAACTACCATGCCCAGCTAATTTTTTTATTTATTGTAGAAATGAGGTCTCGCCAAGTTGCCCAGGCAGGTCTTGAACCTGCGGGCTCAGGCAATCACTCACCTCAGCCTCCCAAGGCACGGGATTACAGGCTGAGCCACTGAGCCCGGCTAGAACAGGCTTTTTAAGATCTGTACTCTGCTATTCCTGCTAACATCCAACCCACAAGTTTTTCTTATCTATCATCATCCATGAAAATATTTTATATTTCCTCTAGAGTTTTTTTGACCTACAAGTAAATAAAGTGTTGTTTAAATTCCAAACATACTGGAATATTCCAATTTTTTTTGTACAGATCTCTATTAATTCCATTGTGTTTAATTCCATTGTGTTCAGAAATCATGCTATATATGATTTCAATACTTTGCTGAAACTTTGCTATAATGTTTAGAATATGACCATTTGGTAATTTTTCTGTGAGCAAGTTCTGTGCTCTTAAAAAGAACTATATTCCAAAGTTTCTAGTCATAATGCTCTATGTCTGTGACATAGGTTAAATTCATTGATTCAGTAATTCAGATATTAAATTGTCTACTGATTTTGACTTACTTGCTTTATCAGTTTAAGAAAAGTGTGTTAAAAATCTACTATTTCTCCTTGTACTCTGTCAATTTAGAGACTATGCTTTTGAGGTCTTATATGGTTTTATGTTTTTTAGTGGGTTTAATATTTTATTATTAAGAAATGCCTATCTTATCTCAAGTAATAGGTCTTGCCTTAAAATACATTTTGACCAATATTACTTAGCCTACTTTTCCAAAGGTGAAACTTTTAAGTGTTTTCAAGTGTTATCTTACATACTCACAATACCACTACAAGGCAGTTATTATTGTTATTATAATTTTACAGCTGAGGAAACTAGGCACTAAGAAGTTATCTTCCAATGTCGAAAGACAGTAAAGATCCAGTCAAGATTCTAAGCCGGGTCTTTTCTAGACCAGAACCTAAGCTCTTCACTACCTCACTGCTCTGTCTCTGTCTTATTTTTAGGGGACCGCGGGGGATGAGGGGGGTGCGATGACTCATTCATGACTCATCACAGCCTTGACTTTGAGAGCTCAAGTGATCCTTCCGCCTCAGTCCCCTGAGTAGCCGGGATTACAAGCATGTGCCAGCATACAGTTAATTTTTTTTAGATTTTTTGTAGAGACAAGCTCTCACTATGTTACCCAGGCTATTCTCAAACTCTTAGGCTCAAGCAATTCAGTGGTCTTGGCCTTTCAAAGTGCTAGGATTACAGGCGTGAGCCACCACACCCAGCCTGCCTCTCTTTTTTTAGTCCATATAACATGTATGTTTCTGGGAAGTGTTCCATCAATTCATAGACATTAGAGAAGATTATATTTTAAAATTAACACGTTTAGTACAAACAAGATAGGCTGAGGGGAAAAAAATTTCTATTGAAGAAATCAGATGATATTTACAGTCAATCTTCATTTTGCTGTAGCTATTTTTTTCTGTAAATCCTTTGAGCTAACACATACAAGAAAACTATATTTTCATTAACATCCATCCATCTCTTGAAACACTGACTAAGCATCCAATATATGAAGCGCCATCCAATTTATAGAAGTTCTCTAAAAGATGTGGTGAACATCTTGGCAAAAACTAAAGAAAACACAAAGCAAATAACAGAAAGAAGCAGAAGAAAGAGAACAGAGATCATACATAGTTTCAATGAAGAAGGTGCTCGAAAGTAAATTGGTACAGGGATGAAATCTGGCAGGGGAAGGATTTGGGAAGTTAAATGTTAACCACGTCACAGTTAAATGTCTAATACAGCTCTGTCTTCTTATGATAAGCCTGATAGCAGCTAGAAAGCTTTAGTTTTACGGCACATACAAAACACAAAACCAAAAAAAACTACAGGATTTTAAATTCAAATTTTAAAATAATATAAATATATAGGAAGTTAATTATAAATAAAAGTAAAGGTGAGCTGCGCACAGTGGCTCATGGCACTTTGGGAGGCCGAGGAAGGTGGATTGCTTGAGCCCAGGAGTTCAAAACCAGCCAGGGCAATATAGTGAGAACTCATCGATACAAAAAATGGAAAAAAATTAGCTAGGTGTGGTGCCGTGCACCTGTAGTCCCAGCTACTCAGGTAGCTGAAGTGGAAGGACAGCCTGAGCCCAGGAAGTTGAGGCGGCAGTGAGCTGTGATCATGTCACTGCACTCCAGCCTGGGTGACAGAGTGAGATCCCCAACTGGAAAAATAAACTAACAAAGAGAGGTGGACTAAAGATGAAGCTAAGAGTGGACCTACAAATGACTATACATTTGACTCCCAACTCTCCAGCACACTCATAAAGTGGAAGACAATGGTATAGGATTCAAATATCTACAGGGTAAGAACAAACCAATTATCTGAGCATCCTCGGAGGGAAGAAACTGCTCAGCGCTGCAAAACACCCTCCTCAACAACTTCCTTGCCTTACAGCGCGATGACTATCAGAAATCTGCTTTTACCAAGGTGTCATTGGCATGACAGTACAGGGTCATTTATAAGAACTGACTCTAGGGAGCGCTCTGGCAGAACAATGACATTAGCTGTGATTCACCTGTCTGACTGCAGGACTGAAGGCAAACACAGGTTGCACCGTATCTAGAACAAAGTTCTAAACTCACATGTTTTCAGAGCCAAGGATGTAATGGAAGTCAAGTAAGAGACTTTTAATGGAAAGAAAGCTCTTTGTACATGAAAATGCAGATTGCAAATGAAACGCACAAGAATATTCTTTTCATACTCAAAGTGATACCCTTTCTTCCATTTTTCTTAGACTATGTAGCATTCTCGGTCTACCTTTCATTATTCCACTTTTGTAAGAAATGATGACAAGCACTTCTCTGCTATAAAAAAAAAAATCAACAGTGCAATTTCTCTAAAAAGTGGCAGATGACATTCAGCCTCAGGGCTGAGGAGACAGCAAGATGGGGAGAAATGTGGCAAACTGAAAAGCATAGGCTTCATGGGGAAAGATAACTATTACTTGGTTCCTGACATCTTGCCAGATCAAGTTGTTTTCAAAAGTCAGAAATCCAGACTTTATGCAAAACCTCTTGATTTTTAAATGCTAGCTCAAAAAAACACCAGTTTTGAAACATGCTACAGGAAAAACAAAACCTACTTCTTATCAACTGTAGGTTGGGCTTAAGGATTAAACAGATTACATTCCCTATGGGCAATCTACTTAATTATAATTTTTTTGTTGTTCAACTGTGTTTCTAAAAATTATATATATATTTTTTGTTTAACTGTGTTTCTGAAAAATACTGAGCCCCAGTCGGTTCAAGGTTATACTCTGGTCTGTTGTGCTACATGTAATCTGCAATCATGGCCATATAGTTCTTTCCTTGTATCCATGTACCCTTAGGTGGTTTTGAGTGCCCTCTCATTGACTCTAAGCTCAGCTGTGTGACTTGCTTTGGCCCATGGGAAGTGAGCAAATGTAATAAAGGCAAAGGCTTGAAAGATGCTTGTGCACTGGGAATTACACTCGCTGCTCTTTGAAAGCCTGCCACCATGTGATGAAGTCCAGACAAGCCTGCTGGAGGACAAGAGGCCACATGAATAGAGGCCGTGTGCCCCAGCCAAGGCCATTATCAACAGTGGATCCACCAACGGACTAGATACAAGAGCACACTGAGACTAACTAAACTGGCCCAGACAAAAGATCTCCCAGGCAATTTACAGAATTATGAGCTAAAGAAATGATTGTTAGTTTGAGTCACACGATTTGATGTGGGTGGTTACAGCAAAAGATAACTGTTATGTATTAAAATATATGAGTATGAGCCGGGCTCGGTGGCTCAGCCTGCAATCCCGCGCCTTTGGGAGGCTGAGGTGAGTGGATTGCCTGAGCCAGCGGGTTCGAGACCCGCCTGGGCAGCGAGACCTCATCTCTACAATAAATCAAAAAATCAGCTGGGTGTGGTAGCGCATGACTGTAATTCCGGCTACTTGGAAGGCTGAGGTGGAAGGATCGCCGGAGGCCAGCAGGTCGAGGCTGCGGTGGCCGGGAGCGGCCACTGCACTCCAGTCTGGGCGACAGAGTGAGACTCAAAATAAATAAATAAATAAATAAAATATATGAGTATGTTCCTACTGAGAAATGGCTTTTTCTTATCCAGTCACCACCAGGCCTATCATTAACACTAAATGTCTTATACATTTTCTTGTCACTTTTATTAACCACAGTTTTGACAAACAAAAGCATAAAGCTAATCAAACAGAGAGCAACAGTGTTCTCACGTGCCTAAGGTGTTTGCTTCCAAACCACAATCACAACCGATGGGCTCTCCCATAAATCCTGGAGAATCACGCATTACAAAAATTCTTCTGAGTGGGTCAGTAAAGAATTTAGGTGCTGTAGGGAAGACCGAAACCCTCTCAGGAAAAAGTTCAGTGCCCTGAAAAGGCCGCTGGCCTGAATGTAATGCTTGCAATATGGGCCATGGGAAGACCAATTGACAAAGCCAAGATTCTCCTCAAAAGATACCAGAGTATGGGTAATATTACCGTTATCCAGAAAAAAATAAATTTTTAATTAAAAAATTAAAACTGAGTAAGCCAGAGACCATTATTACCTCCCAGAGTATGCTCAGAGATAAAAATAGGTACAAGAAGTTCACCTAATAGCCGAATTGAATGAGATGATGTGCTGCATAAAATTAGCACTATAAACATTAGAGGAAACTTGCAAAACTCATGACCTCTGTGTTACACAAGTTGATCTTGTTTTTCTGAAAGAACTAAAATGTCAGAGAGAGCTGGTATTTAGATGCTGGCTAATTCACAGAAATAAGCAATATTATCTGTACTATATTATGTGAACTATTTTTCTTTCCTTTTTCTCTTAGGCCACGGGGATGGAGGTGGGAGAGCTCTTAGCACAACTCAGACAGTCCTCAAGTAATGAAAGCATTACATTTTCACTACCATGATATGTTTAATAATATGTTCCTAGTCCCTAGCTTGAAGAGTGAGTGAGCTGCATGCTTTAGATTTTTTATTTTACCTTTAAAAATAAAAACTAAGTTGCTTTTCACTAAAATAAATAAATAAATGTCAGGGCAGTCTCGGGACTATCCTGTTTCTCTGTGGTCCAGAGTATCTGCAACTCGTAGCTTTATGATACATCATGGTACCTGGGCATGGCAACTCTCATTGCTCTTCTTTCTAAATTTTTTTCCGAACGATTCACATCTTTCATTGGGAAAAATATGGGGGAAGGAAGGTTGTCTTATATTCAGGACCTCCTAACATTTGGGCATATACATTACTCCCAAATCAGTAGGACTGCCTAGTTTCACAGCAAGGTACACCTAAAGATTATGCTCCTCGATCCATCTCTGTCAAGGCTCTCATCATCAGAAATTCTTCCCAGATTCTAGCTATAATCTGTACATCTCAGTTTTGGTTTTGTTTTTCTCTATGTCTAGATAAGTATTTCAGTGAATAACAATGACATGCCAACTCCCTGAGATTCAAGCACAAAATATTCTGTTTATCCCCTCTTGTGCCCAGGCAAGGATATAACTTAAAAAGGTGCGACACAACGTCTATGTTTATGCCCTTAACATTAGGAGCTTCAAGAATGCTTTTAAAACTCCAAAAAGGGCCAGGCACAGTAGCTTAGACCTGTAATCCCAACACTTTGGGAGGTGGAAGCAGTAGGATTACCTGAGCTCAGGAGTTGGAGACCAGCCTGGGCAACACAGTGAGACCTCATCTCTACAAAAAATTAGCTGGACATGGTGATGCATGCCTGTAGTTGCAGCTACTCAGGAGGCTGAGGTGGGAGGATCACCTGAGCCCAGGAGATCAAGGCTGGGGTGCACTGCACTCCAGTCTGGGTGACAGAGTGAGATCCCCAACTCACAAAAAAGAAAAGAAAAAAGAAACTTATCTTTTCTAAGCATCTTTTCTTTCTTGATTCTTCTTTTTTTCCTTCCATTTTTAAAACTCTTATTTTCAACAGAGATCTGAGAAATTTGCTAATCTTCCCAGTCCCCTAATCCTACCACCTTACTTCTTCCTTTTTGTCACCCTCACAATTCACCAGTCAGCACCCACACTCAAAGATTGGTTTGGTCAGTCAAGAAATATTTCTTTGGAATCAAATGCCATCATATGTCACCTGTTTGTTGAAAACAGTAATCAAGACTAGTACTAACATCTCTTTGTACCATGATTCCCTTGCAGGCAAGAGAAGGCTCACCAGCAAGAGAGGGGAAGAGAGACTCAACATCTACCGAATGTTTACATGTACTAGGCATTTTGCTGGACACTTTCAAGTAAATATCTTGTTTCATACTCTACCATTTTCCTCAATACTTGGTGGCACTCACAAGGACTTCCATGCATGATCAAACAATGAATTATCCTCTCTGGTTACCATTTTGTAAAAAATTACCTACAACCCACTCCTAGTAAAGTCAATTCTTTTTAGGAATATATGCCTTAGATTTAAGATAGACTCCCTTTTTTCATATATGTACCCCAAACAACACTCTATTCTAATGTCTCCCTCATAAGCCATGTAAAAATTCAAGGATTTTATTTTTTTTATTTTTTTATTTTTTTGAGTTGGAGTCTCATTTTGAGTTGACCTCGACCTGCTGGGCTCCGGCGATCCTTCCGCCTCAGCCTTCCAAGTAGCCTTCCAAGTAGCTGGAACTACAGGTGCGCGCTACCACACCCAGCTAATTTTTTGATTTATTGTAGAGATGAGGTCTCGCCAAGTTGACCGGGCGGGTCTCAAACTCACTGGTTCAGGCAATCCACTCACCTCAGCAAATCAAACAAAAGTTTTAAAAAAGAAATGGTGACCATATGTAAAAATACACATTGTCTTTTTTTTAAAAAAAAATGCTTTTCTTTTTAACTTTATCTTTCACTGGACACAGTGGCTCACAACTGTAATCCCAGCACTTTGGAAGGATGAGGTGGGAGGATTACTTGAGCCCAGGAGTTTAAGACCAGCTTAAGCAACATAGCTAGAACTCGTCTCTACAAAAATAAAAATTAAAAAAATTAACCAGGCATGGTGGCATGTACCTGTAGTCCCAGCTACTTGGGTGGCTGAGGTAGAAGGATAGCCTGAGTCCAGGAAGTCAAGGCTGTGATATCTAGCTCAAAACCAACCAAACAAAAACCTGTATCTTTTTATACAACTTCAAAAAGTAATATTATAGCTATTTTTGTGACAATGTACAATAACTGTCATATTATTGTTTGGTAGATAATAATTTTCATCAACGTTTTGATTTCTTAGTAGACTAAATTTTAAGCTGACATGTGTGTGTGATCACTCTTTCTAGAAATAAGTGTTTACTTTTACAATTATTTTTTTACCATTTTTCATATCACATTTCATTGGTCAATATTTAGAAAACAAATGAATTCAGAAAGACCATTGTTTTTTATCCCAATTTCCCCAATATTTCACTGCCCATCTACTAAGCAGCAACAGTGTGCCAGGCACTATATTAGTAGAACAGAGATAAAGAAACAAGGGTCTTGACCTCAAGGAACTCACAGTCTAATGGGAAAAGCACAGACAAATAACAGCTAAGTAAAATTTAGTACTTTTGTGCTATACTATGTGCATAGTCCAAGTATAATGCAAAATAGACCATTCTCAGACCCCAGGAGATGTCTCCTCATCCCCCTCCCCTAAGTCATCCAAACCTACCTCTTTGCCTAAACCTTATATGATCGCTGTGCTGTTATGGAGCCCCATAATCCTAGCAATCATCATGGCAGTAGCTCTCAGCATAATTATTTGGTCCTCCACTATGATGGCCTCTCAGAGCGATATAATCAGTTTGCTGATCCTATCTAGTATGCCTCAACAATATCTTTTTTAAGACTCCTAGTTCTAACTGTCTGACTTCTACCCTTACCACTCTGACCTAAGCAAACATACTAATTTCCTATCCAGGTTCCTGCTGCTCGTCTTTCCCATTTTATACCATGCCAGCAGGTTACCCTGCAGGAAACAAGATCTTTTTAAAGAATGGCATTTGATGCCCTCTACGTTCTATCCCTACCTTTCCAACTTGATTTTCACTCTCTCACACACTCTGTGGTTCAGATGAACTATATTTACATAATAGTTATCACAAATACCTAAATTCCATGTCTTTCTTAGAAATTCTTTTTTTAAAATTTGTTGATTATAAAGATGTGGGGTACAATTAAGGGTTAGGTATATAAACACCGATCATGCAGGTATCCTTGTTGATGAGGTATGCCCCCCCCCTCCTAGCAGTTTCCCTCAACTGCCAGTCCCACCTCCCCTCCCCTGACAGTTTGCCACTAAAAAACATACGTATATAGTCTCCTACCTTTCCAAATACCCATCTCAGCCATATTTTAAGATCCAAATTAAACGACAGCTTCTCTGGAAAGTTGTAACCTGCTTCTCCTATCTGGAAAAAACTGCATTTTCTTGTGAATTCCCTTAGCTATAGCTCTATTCTTTTGACTAAGTTTCTCTCCTAATAGAATGAATTTTAAAGACAGAACCATCTTCACTTCCCAAAGCCCAACATTTGTATGTAGTAATTAATAAATCCTCTCTGAATGTAGTAATGCCTAGTAGTTTTACTCTGCAGTCAAACATAGATTCAAGCAGCATACCACAAAAGGCTGAACAACTCACCTGATTTCCACAGGGAATTGTGCATTTGTAACCAGGAAACTGGAGATTTTATGCTGGTGGAGTAGCTTCAAAAACCTGTTGATCTCTGGGTACATTATTGGCTCTCCCACAAGGGACAATGCACAGTGCTTTACCTTCATTCCCTCTTCAAAGCGCTCCACTTTGACACCTGGTACTCCTGGAGAATACAGTGAAAAGCAACAAGATAAATAGAGCACAGATATAGGATGTCACTTACATTTTCCTTAATGATTCTTTGATTCTATGAGGCAAACTCATTTTTTAGACCATTCAAAGAATACAAGACAAGGGCCAGGAGTCGGTGGAGACTAGTTATTGAATCAGAAAAATCAGTCAGTGATTTCATTCTTAGATTTTAAACTAATTTAAGTAAGTCAATACAAGCAGGCAAAACCAACTTTGTTAACTATTTGGAATGCAGAATATATCACTTTCCATAATCTGTTTAGCTCTGTACTCTTTCACGTCAGTCTAAGCAAGTAAACTCGGTGTATCTACATAAGGAAAAGCTTCTTCTAGACCAACATTTCCCCAAGCATGCCTCAAGAATCCTGAATTGGGAAAGTGAATGTAGTTGGCACAGAGGTATATAGAAGAGAAAAAAGAAGAGACCTACAGTTTTTGCCTTTGGCTTCATATTGGAATCACCTGGGAAGTTTCAAAAAAAAAAAAAAAAAAACACTACTGTCTAGGTCCACTCCAAAAAGTCTGTTTCATTAAAGTGAGTGCACACCAGGGCAATGAGAACTTGAAAAGTTCCTCAGATGATTCCTGTATACAACCAAGGTTGAAAACCACTGCATGAAACCACAGAGTTCCAAAACTGTCTGCACCTGGGAATCTTAAAATTTTCAAAATCCAGGCCACAGCTCAGACCAATTAAATCACAACCTCTGGGGAATGACACAGGCCTCAGTAGCTTCTGAAGCTCCCCAGTGACTCCAATGTGCAGGTAAGTTTAGCAACCATCAGCAAACACCATTGGTTCTCAACTCTAGCTGGACATTGGAATCATCCAACGAACTCAAAAATCCCAATGCCCAGGTGGTATGGCAAACCAACGAAGTCATAGTCCCTGGGGATGGAACTCAGGCATCAGAATGTTTTAAGCACTCCCCATGTGATGCCAACACTGCTTTTCACTCAAATGTAGATGCATTCAGAGACAGACTGTCTTCAAAGTCCCTCAATTTACAGAATGTGAAAGACTTGGAAAGACTGTAAACATTCAAGCAAAAATATATCTCCTTTACTTCAGATACTTTCTACATCAAATATCTCTATGTTCTTTTTGAAGAATATATTTTCTCTGAAGGAGAAAGATTCCTTATGAGGACTGGGAGTCAAGGGGAGTCATGTTCATATTCCCTGTCAGTCATTTATTAGTCATCTTTGACGCTTAATTTTCTTAGCTCCAGACAGTACCCGACTCAAAGAACTTTCACTAGGATTAAATGAGGTAGTGCAAGTAAAGGCCTTAACAGAGAGCCTGGCACACAATAAACATTCATTAAATATTTGCTATTATCATTATTTATCCTGGTTTATTAAATTGATTAAATCCCAGTCACTGTCACCCTAACAACAATAGTAACAAAGAATCTGAACCTAGGAATATAGTTAACTCTCATTGCACGTTGTGCCTTGGTTTTCAGGAAATGATTTCTTCTCTCTCTCTCTCTCTCTCTCTCTCTCTCTCTCTCTCTCTCACACACACACACA
>NW_007247273.1:397088-416014 GCF_000164805.1 Carlito syrichta | reverse complement strand
AAATAAAACTTGATCCTTAAACTCATTCCATGTTGCCAAGACAACTCAGCATTAAGCCTAACATTTCCTTTTTGAAAAAAGTATCATTAACATTAATCCCCTCATGAACAATTGAGTAGAAAGGCAGTCTTAACCTGAACCTCAAAACTAACCTAAAACTCACAGAATGGGAGGTCTGAGCATTGTCTAGGCCCTGGTCACTGGAAGTCAGATGCACGAGGTACAAATGCTGGCTCTACCCCTGAGTTCCTTTTATGTCCTTGGTCAAGTTTCTCATCCTCTCTAACCCCATTCCCTAAACTCTTCCACAGAGATTTTACACACACACATGCACAGAGAGACATGGAACTTTTACAACAATTAAATGAAATAAGCTTTATGAAATACCTAGTGCAGTGCCAGGTCCAGCCCATAAGCATTCAAAATGTGTTAGTTGTGCATTCACACTTGTAATCCCAGCATTTTGGGAGGCTGAGGCAAGAGAATTGCTTGAGCCCAGAAGTTCAAGACCAGCCTGGGCAAAGTAGCGAGACCTTATCTCTACAAAAACTAAATTTTAAAAAATTAGCCAGGATTGGTGGTATGTGCCTACAGTCGCAGCTACTTAGGAGGCTGAGGCAGAAGGATCACCTGAACCCCAAGGTTGAGGCTGTGGTGAGCAGTGATCATGCCACTACACTCGACCCTGGACAACAGAGTGAGACCCCAACTCAAAAATAAAATAATAAATAAGATAAAATAAAATCAATTATTTTAATCACCTTAAAGAATATGGTAATTCCATTGATTTAAACAGATATGTATTGATCATCTACTACATGCCAAGCACCGTTTGAGGAAAGTTTTCTGTCAGTAAATAAAATGTAGAAAGGTCTGTGCCTTTGTAAAGTGTATAATCCAGCAAGTGAGATACAAAGGGTAAACATTAAACATAATAAATCAGTAAATTCTATAGTAGAATTGTCCAAGAGAATTTTTTGTGATGAGGGAAAGTATTATCTAATATAGTGGCCACTGGTCACATTTGACCACTAAACTTTCAAAATGTGGTTAATGTAAATAAAGAAGTGAATTCCTAATTTTATTTACTTTTCACTAATTTAAAAGAGCCACATATGACTGATGGCTACCATATCGGATATATACTTCTATGATCTATTAGAAGGTGATAAGCATACAGAAAACGAAAGGTAGAGCAGGGCAAGGGAGATGTGAAGTGCTAGGAGGAAAAAGAGGTAAGCTGCCCTGTCACATAAGGTGGCCAGTCTTGCTTTAAGACTCACTGAAAAGCTGAGGTCTAACTTGGAGGAGATAAGGGAGTGGGTTAAGACAGCAAAGATGGGAAGAGCATTCCAGACAGAGGAAAGTCCCTAAGGTGGGAGCTGTCTCATGTGTCCAAGTAATCTGAAGTACACAGTGAGCCACATGAGGTTTTAAGAAGAAGGGTGGCATGAACTGATTTTTGTTTTAAATGGATCCAATTGGGTCCTATGTTAACACAAAGGGTTAAGGAGAGAAGCTAATCTGCCAAGAGGCTACTACATAATCTAAGCAAAAAATGATGGTGGCTTAGACAAAGGTGGTGACAGTGAGGAGCACGAAGGTATCACCAGCTGGATCTATTTTGAAGGGATAGTCAAGAGGACTTTTGAATGAACTGGATGCGGCACCAGAGAATCAGAGATGTCACTGATTTGTACAAAACGGCCTGAGCAACACAGTTGCCATCAACTCTGACCAAAAAAAGTCTTAGGGGTAATAGGGCAGAGAAAAAGACCAAGGACTGAGTCCCAGGACACTCACAATTCTGGAGAGAAGAGGGGTCAACAAAGGACACTACCAAGAAGCAACCAGGGAACAAGGAGGAAAATCTAAAAGTAAGGAGACCAACTGCCATCTTTTCTGAAGAACTGCAACTAAAAATAACACAATCATACTTGCCCATTTAGACAACCACAAAAACCAAGATTAAAAAAAAAAAAATCCTGTGGGTAAACTTTTTAAAGCAATAGATTCTGAGAATTTAAAATGATCCTGATTCTCTCAAAAGTGAAGCATTGAGAAAGATAGGTAAAACCTTGGTTCTCTCCCTCATAAAAGCACCATTCTATTGCATGCTCACTACCAGAGGCTGTTATAGTGGTCTTCCTAAAAACAAGGCCTCAAAGACTCTATGTCTTCTTTCATTGTCCTCAAAGAAATATGACTGAAAATAAAATGGCTCTAAATTTCTAATGGAGAGAATTCCTAGAGAAGAAAGAGGCAGTCCAGGGAATAGGAGATATAATATTTCAACAGCAAATCTACAATGCTATTTCCTACTGTCTCTCTCTCACACACACACACAACCACTGTTCTCCTCATGTTTCCCAAATCTCTACCCTTTCACAACTAAACTCTGCTGCTTTATTCTAATTTTTTATTTTGTCATTAAAGTTTTCTGACATTTCTCTTATCCTCAACAGTTCTCTGATCTTGAATAACCATAACTATAGTCAGCAGATTAAGAATTCTTTATCTCATTGAAAGATGCCAAAGCAAGAACTTAAGATTCCAGAATTTTCATCCTAATGTCATAGTAATAAGCTAAATATCACATAAATAAGCATGATATATTGCTCAGCATATAGTATTCCTATGTCTAAAGTTTGGGTCAATCAGAAATAAAACATTCTCTTCTGTCTTGTCATAACAATACAGTTACTGGCCAAAGATCTTCCCAAAATCCCTTCCTCACTGGAAGTCATAAATAATGTTTGATGTAGATACTTCACTCTGAGATTTTCCATAAATAAGTTTCAGAAAATAATTAGCAGATGGTGTTCTCTTCCCCATTTCCACATATCTTTATACTTTAGCACACCTAGTTTGTGAAAATCATCTGTTGGAGACCTTTTATTTTTTGTAGTACTTCACTTCTAGCTTATAGAAGATAAAAACACCTAGCAACAAAAGGTGTCTTTTTCATCTTTCCATCTTCAGCAGTGAGGACATTCCTGAAAAGAGTGTTCAATCACTTGATGCTTGCTAAATTGATAGAAAACTGAGTTTAACAAAAAATTTCAACCCTATTCTCTGGATACTATTTCTCCCTGGCATGGTGGTACTTAGAAGGGGGGCAGGTAGCATTTTGAAAAGATGTTGAGTTGCACTGAAATTCTGACCCAATTTTAATCAATATAAAGTTAATTTTCCAAGTGTATAAAGGGAAAGTTAATAAAGGTCATGAAAAGAAAGATATTTTAATGACTCAGTGAAATAACCAAAAAGACAATGATTGCCCTCAGATTTGAAAATAGCAGCACAAAAGAGGGGCATTTTTTAAAATTCAGAGATTATTATCAAAATCTGCTCAATGCTGGCCACTTAGCTAAAGTTGGAAACTTGGAGAAAATAAGCAACAATACTCACAACCAGCTCCATTCTACACAAAAATAAAATAATAAAATAATTGAATCAGATCCATGGGAGAGAGTAGATGCTCTCTATCATGAGGTGGGAAAACATATTAGAAAACAAAGGAATCCAAGCCAGAGTTAAAGACATTATTAATGAGCTAAAAGAGTAGGCTTCTAAAAGGAGGCCAAAGTGCCTAACATCCAGGATCTACAAGGGACTCAAACAAGCTGAAAGGAAAAAAACAAACAGCCCTATTAAAAAACGGGCAGAGGACATGAATAGACACTTCTCAAAAGAAGACATACAAACAGCCAACAGATACATGAAAAATCGCTCAGCCTTGTTAATCATCAGACAAATACAAATCAAAACCACACTGAGATAACACCTGACTTCAGTAAAGATGGCTATCATTAGTAAATCAAAAAACAATAGATGCTGGCCCAGGTGCAGAGAAAAGGGACCGCTGATGGGAGTGCAAACTAGCCCAACCTCTACGGAAACCAGTGTGGCAATATCTAAAGGAAGTAGAAATTGACCTTCCATATGATCCAGCAATCCCTTTTCTGGGAATATACCCAGAGGAACACAAATCTTTTTACAAAAAAGATAGCTGCACATGCATGTTTGTTGCTGCACTATTCACAACAGCAAAAACATGGAACCAACCCTACTGCCCATCAAAAGTAGACTGGATAAAAGAAATGTGTTACATATACAAGATGGAATATTACATAGCCATAAAGGACAAAATCATGGACTTCTCAGCAAATTGGATGGAGTTGGAGACAATCATTCTTAGTGATCACAGAAACAAAAAACTGAATACCACATGTTCTCACTCATAAATGGGACCTAAACATTAATCACAATAGCACAAGGGAGGGATCAGTAGTCACGGGATGCTGCCAGGGGAGGGAGTTGGGGGGGGAAATGAAACAACACAAATGGTACCTGATCTTAAACCAGGGAAAGTTAAGGACCAGTTGGAGGTCCAAACTTCACCTGCATATGGATTACTTATGTACCTAATCCTTACTTGTACTCCACATCTTTATTTTAAAAAATAAAGAAAATAAATAAATAACAAAAATTTTAAAAGGCCAAAGTAGAGATATCCAGAATACAACAAACTAAAGAAAATGGCTTCAAACCTTTGAAAATTGCCTGTTATTTCCAATTTATAAAAGAATTGTGTTTCTAAGGATTTATATTTAAGTCTAAAATGTGTATTCTCATAGATACAATACTATTAAAATGAAAACTAGTTATCAAGCAAACCTCCAAACATCTAATTAACCTGTAATATATACCTACACTATCAATGTCACCTAATCAAATTCAAATGTTTTTCACATAGGAAAATGTATTCTACGTTCCAACTAAAGAAACCAAAACACACATTTTCGTTTATTTTAAAAAACGACACAAGGTAATGGTATGGGGGCTCTACTAGGAAATTCCAATATGGGTGTCAAAGAAGAGAAAGAAGTTGATTCCTGCAAGACACCTGTAGGTGGCCAGCTCAACATCACATGAGATGAGTCACTTCCCCAAGCCAATCTCTATTAAGAAGTTCAGATTTGGGAAAAATAGAGAACAGACCCTCTGCCAGAGGCCAAAATGCGAACTGGAGTTACATTTCTGCATTTTGAGAGCTCAAGAGTAGAATCCACCTCAGACCTGCACCCAGATGAGGACACATATTTTAGAAGAGGTAGGGTGACTACCCACAATCTGTAAGTATCAGCCTTACGATCCTTGCTCTAAGGCTAACCTATCAAAAAAGGAGAATGATCTGTTTTATTCACACTCTATCCCCTAAGGACACATGAAACATACAATATAGAGATTTCATTTATTGCAGGAGGAACTCAGGTTTCTTTTTTAGAAAACTTCAGAATAGACACATTAGCAAACACTAGTATAAGGGACTTACAAAATATAAATTATAAAATATCATTCCTAATGAATGTCTACAATAAAATCAACAACCATCAGTTTGAACAGTTTAGATTACTTTCTACTAAAAGCTAAGATAATAGAAAACAAAACAAATATTCAGAAGAACTAAAATTCTATAATGTTGGCAAAGTTATCATTTTCAAATAAAAACATTTAACGATTTTTCTTTTAAGTGTTACATACTACCACCAGTTTTCCAGACTGGCTCTGGAATCTAACAAATTCTGCACTTTAAAACCTTTAATAAGTAGGGTCTTTTCCTTTTCTAACACTGTAGGTTTACAGCGAGATTTACTGGACTATTACAGCAATAAGAGGGCTTTTCAAAAAGTAATGGCTTGTTTAGGCTCAGAATGAAGTAAAAGCATTAAACAAATATCTACCACATCCCCAAAACTGGATAATTAAGGGAGCTCTCATTCACTCTGAAAATAAAATGAATAATACCTCCCCTATGCCCATGTGCCGGTCTATCTACACTGGACACACCTTCAAACATACACCTGTTTTCTACTAGTTTAAAGAACTGTTTTGCTAACCTGAAGAGTGTCAATGTACAAATATTAGCCAGTTCCACTCTGAAAACCTTGCTAGTAAATGCTGATTAAATAAATAGATGGCTTGCTAACGGTTGGCTGCTAACGTTTTGTCAAGTCAATCAATTAAGATATAAAAAAAATCCTTTGTGAAAATTGCCAAGGTAAAATAGATACTGTATAAATGCCATTAAGAATGAAAGTGGTGGTAGTTGGTGAACTCCTGGGGCTCATTCCCTCTCGCTTATGCACTCTAACACCTACACAGGACTAACTTATCCAGGATAAATAACCTCTATTCCTTCTCCTTGCTATCCCCCTAAGAGACAATATACATTTTAAAACTCTGCTGTTTGCTTCTTACACCACAGGAACCCAAAGACAAACCATCTGAGATGCCCGCTAAATACAGTATATCTGAGGTTACTACCAGATACCCCTCTCTGCACAGGACAAGTCCCTCAAACAAGCTCAGCATACAACCAAGAACATGCGCTCGCCGAACTCACCTAACACATTCTATTAGCATCAACAAAGTCTACCTCATGATTTATTTATTACTTATCTCCATTTAAAGTGCATTTGCAAAAGTGCTCCTGTCAGAAAAATTACTATCAAAATTCAGATCGCCATTTTTTATCAAGGACATCTCAGAATAGAGACGTGAATGTCTACTCCTCAGTGCTGCTTCCTCCTCACACAAGCTTCCTAGGACACAATTCATTCATGGAGATTCCAGAATGTCCAGGAAATACACATCCTCAGACACTGTCCTGTACTTAAGGGTTCAACTGGCACTAAACCCAAAATAAACTTAGTAGAATATAAAGATAAAATTACTGGCATTCCCTGCTTCTGATATTACTGTCTGTGATGGTTAATTTTATGTGTCAACTTGGCTGGGCTGCAAAGCCCAGATATTTGGTCAAACTATTCTGAAATGTTTCTGTGAAAGTGTTTTTTGCTGAGTGTAGTGGCTCATGCCTTTAATCCCAACACTTTGGCAGGTTAAGGTGGGATGATCACTTGAGCAGAGGAGTAGCCTGGGTAACATGGCAAGACTCCGTCTCTATAAGAATTAAAAATAAAAAAATAGTCAAGCATGGTGGCATGCTGCTACTCGAGAAGCTGAGACAGGAGGACTGCCTGAGGCCAAAGGATGGAGGTTACAGTGAGCTATGGTCACACCACTGCACTCAGCCTGGGAAAACTCTGTTTCAAAAAAAAAGTACTTTTTTTGTAGAAATTAACATTTAGATTGATGAACTTTGAGTAACGCAGATTACCCTACATAATATGAACGGACCTCATTTAATCAGTAGATGGCCTTGATATAACAAAGAATGACTTCCTCTGAGCAAAACGAATTCCGTCAGCAGACTGCCTTTGGACACAAACTGACACTTTCCCCTGAGTCTCCAATCTGCCAGTCAACAGATTTTATATTCACTAAACCTCAACCACGGTGTAAGTTAATTCCTTAAAATGAATGAATTTCTCTCTCTTTCTCTACACACACACACACACACACACACACACACACACACATACATACACCCCCTATTGGTTCTAATTTTCTAAAGAACTCAAATACATTATCCAAAAGTAGTAAGACTTTATCTTGAAATATATTAAAAAGATATATATCTTAGTTGAAGATAAATAATATTAACTAAACCAACAATGAGTCTAAGAAAAGGCAGTCAAATTCCAGATGTTCTTTACCAATAGTTTTGCTTAATTTTCTAAAAGACTATAGTTGTAGGGGACACAACTATATCCAAGTAAGAGACAGTAATTTGTTTTCCCATACCCCCAAAAAGTGCCTAAGACTAAAAGTCAAGATGAAAAATTAAAATAATCATTAGTATCTCTGCAAATGTACAAAAATAAGTCAGTCCATACACAGACACACACAAATGTATTCATGTCAACTTTCTCTTAAACATTCATAAAGGATAGAATAAAAGCATAATTATTGACTGTCTTTTATAAATTACTACAGACCTTGGACCATTATTTGCATTACTTTTCTCCATTTCTGATAAGAAGTAAGAACAGTAATATGAAGTAATATAATCTTAAGAATGAGTGACCTGAATGGAACAAATTTCATTGCATAAAAGAATCATCTGATTTTCAGAATGCCAATTACTGGGGTTTCTTAAGACTCCCACATATGTTGTTAACACCGTAAAAGTGCCTGTATCAAAACAGCCTTGGTTGGAATTACTTTTTTATTGTTGCATATGAAAGGAAAGGAGAATAAAGGAGAAAAGGAGCCATCAGTGGAAGGTAGAGACAAGAGAAAATCAGATTTAACAGGAAACCTGAGAAATTTCAGTTCATCTTCTACAGCTGATACTTTATAAAGCTATCACTTTCTAAGTAGTGGTTCTCAAAGTGTGGTCCCCAGTTCAACAACATTAATAACACCCAGAAACCTGTTAGAAATGCACATTATTTGACCCCACCTCAGGCTTACTGAAGCAATCTCTGAAAAAGCAAACCAACAATCTGTGTTTTAACAAGCACTCCAGAATATTCTGATGTGCAATAAAGTTTAAGAACCAGTGATCTCCAGTAAAGTCAAACATCTTTAAATATAAGACAATTGAATCAAGAAATTCTAAAAACTGAGATGACAGAATTCTTACTATATCACGTGATCATGTGGAAGAAATGTATTATTAGCACTAGTCCTCCTTCAGTATAAGGCATTCATTCAAAAATGCTTGCCCAACACAATCTGATATGATTTAAGAATTTTCCAATTACCTAAAATTTCCAGTCCATTCATAAGGCTGCGTTGTGGTCACCAAACCACCGAGTCAATAGAAAAAGTTTTAGGATGGAAGATAATATATTCCCAGGCAAACTAACAGGCTGAGTACATCGTATTATAAATTGCTAAGCTTTGGATTAATTTTTTTAGTTATTCTAGTATATAGATATAATAAAAAAGGTCAGTATGTAGTATATAATATTTCTCTGAAGTTTCACTTCCCTATAAGAAAGCTTGACAAATCCTACCAAACAGGCAATTCCTCTGCCAATTTTATACAAGCTATTATAGGCATTAGCATTCCTTTATAGAGGGAAGACTAATACCTTTAAACTGCTTAATCATGTTCTGATGGTTTCCAATGGCTTCCTTCAAGATCATTTCAGGCTGGTCCATCTTCCACCGCCATTCAGTGCCCACAGGATTGGTGTGGTGCCTAGAAACAAGATGCAAAAGACTCCCTGTAATAAGATCTCAGCCAGTCATCTACCTTGAAGTAGTCCAAGAAAATCACAAAATCGGGGTTGGTTTCCTCCTGAGAACGCAAATGTTTATGGCAGTATTTTCCAGCTTATTTTAAGTCATGATACTTCACAGAGGGGTAGTTAGAGAAGCCATTCAACATCTCTACCCAGAGATGCTGGGCATCTAACTGAGTCATCTCCAGTTACAGGTTGACAGAACGCTTTCTGCTGCTTTTAATCATGTTAACTATGGACATACGCAAACACAAGGCAAGCTGTCCCCACCCCACGTTACTACCAAGTAAGCCAATAATTCATAAAGTGGGTGAGGACAGCTGGAACACTTCTGTTTGAGTACTACACAGAGAGGGCCTGAAAAAGAGTGCCTCTAGATACAGGTCCGGGCATAGGACAAGAAACTCCACCCAGAACCATCTCTCCTATGTCCTTCATAAAAATCAAAAAAGTAGGAAGGGATTGACCTTCAAGGAGATAAAGAGATTGGACATTTTGTTTCACTCTGCTCAACAGGAGAAAACTGCAGCCGTAGCCCCAGCCACATACTTTTTGCAATCAACAGAACTGAAAAAGTCACATGCTAAACAGCATGCTTAGACAGATAATGATGCTTATTTCTGTGACTCTCCTTTTTTATGCATTTTTATGGTTGATCAAGTTCCATTCATATGATACATTCTCTGTTAGGCTACTGTGGTTCATCTTGGAGGTTGGTCAGTCACTGGATCTCCTTGGGGTGACTCGGCATCCCTCACTCCAACATTTCCAAGGTTTGCTCTAAAATGCTACACAAAATGGAGGAATGTGAACGTTCTGAGAAAAGCTACATTCTGTGTTATCCTTTTAGAGAACCACTGAGTCTTCTCTGGTTGTTTTTTCTCTCTTATGTTCTTACTATCCTATCATGAATAACTATTTCCATTATTCATTTTATCTGGCTATTACCAGTCTTAAAATTATATTTTTGTATCATTACTTTGTGTCCAGTCACATTCCTAAATTCTCTTACAAATTTTAAGATTTTTCCAGTTATTTTTCTTAGCTTTCTCAAGCATGTAGTCATAGATTATGCTATAAATGACCCCTATACAATATTTTATTGCATTTCTATTTCATGCCCTTTCACTGGTCAGAATGTTCACAAAAATATCAAATAATAATGATGAAATTAATCACCCTTCTTAGATTCTAGTAGTCAATAAAAATGTTTCTAGTGCTATATCGTAAAATACGTTCACTCACACAAAACTAACAAATTATAAGTTAAAATAACATGTCTGTTCATTTATCAAACAGTTAAAGATTCAAAAGTATGTAATATTCAGTATTGGTAAGAATGGGAAAATATTCCCTCTCACACCGACACTGTTACAGAAAGAGGCCTGCCTTCTGGTACAGGCCTGGGAAAAGGACAAGAAATGCCAGTTGGAAGTTACTCTCCTATATCATTTACAGAACAAAAGCTTTAACCTGTGAGAGAACTGCAACAAACACTATATCACCCTTGAGCACAAGTGAAAACCCACAAACAGCTGAGGAAGGAAAAAAAGAAAAACCTGCCCTGCCTGGGGAAGGGAAGAAGCACATGCTAGATGCAGAAATGACCAGAGGGGCAGGAGTGTTGAGAAGACCATGTCCTCTGGAACCAATGACATAGTGACTAGCCAAGATTAAAGTTTAATCAGAACAATACAAAATGTGTACCCCTGTCCCCCAGTCCCCACCACGAGGCTAACAAACATCAGAACAACAGTGCAGTATTGCCAGAAGAGCTGCAAGATCACCTGATAGACCTTCCCTGAGAGGCAGTGCAATGGGAAGACTTGAAGCTTAGGATGGATCAGACACCGGGGGGGGGGGGGGGAATCTCTGACAAAGCAGCCCCCAAGGCAAACTCCTGAAGGAGTTTGAAGCAGGTGGTACACTGAGGGTAAGCCCAGAAACAACAAGCCTCAACTTGAGCCCAACTCTTGACTAGATTTACTCAACTCCAACAAGAAATGCTTAACAGAAGAAAAGGGGAGACCACTTCCAAACACCCATACACAAAATTCACCTCAGTCTTTAATGTCCTAAACTAGATGTCCAGCGTTAAACAAAAAAATTATGAAGCATACAAAAAGATAAGAAAAAGGACACACGTCCAACAGATAAAGCAATCGACAGAACCAAACTCGTATGATATAACATTGGAACTATTTGAGGAAATCTCTTAAAAACTATGATTAATATACTAAAAGTTACAATAGAAAAGACAGAAACATACAAGATCAGATGAGTAAATCAGCAGAGAGATGGAAATTATAAAACACAAGTAAATACAAAGCCTAAATATGAAACACAGGCTTCCAACAAGCTCATAAGTAGAAACAGCTAAGGAATGAATTTTTAAAAACTGGAGAGGCCAACACAAATAACTCAACCAAAATGCCTGTTGTTTAAGCCACAGTCTAGGGTATTCTGTTATAGCAGCCAGAATCAACTAACTTCTGCACCAATTAAAAGACAGATGGCCAGACTAGCTTAAAACACAAGACCCAACTATATGAAGCTAGATTTACTCTAATACAAAAATCAGATAAAGACATTACAAGAAAACTACACACCCACACCAACACCCCCCATGAACAGACAGAAATCTATAAATCAATCTAGCAAATTGAGTCTAGCAACATGTAAAAAGGAAAATGTGTCATATAGTTCAATACTCAAACTTGAACACTAACAGAATTTTAAAAATATGTATCTCAAGATGAAAAAGCATCTAACAAAATTAAATACCCATTCATGACATAAACTCTCAGAAAACTAAGAATAAAAGGGAATTTTCTAAACCTCCTGAAGGGGATCAATGAAAAACCTATAGCTAACATCAAACTTAATGGCAAAAGAATAAATGCTTTCCTCCAGAAATCTGGTGAAAGCGTCCTCTCTCACCACTCCTATTCAGCATATAAATTCTAATCAGTGAAATTAGGGAAGAAAAAGAAAGGAAGAAATAAAACTGTCTCTTTTTATAAATGACATGATTATCTACACAGAATATCCAAAATAACTCACCAAAAAAATAAATTAGAACTAGTAGGGGAGTCTAACAAATACACAAGATACATGGTCAATATACAAAAATCAATTGTCATTATATACTAGCGATGAAAAAGTATAACTTGAAACTTAAAAGTACAATTTGCGATAGCAACAAAAAATTATATAAGCAGATATAAATCTAAAAAACCATGTGTAAGATCTGTATACTGAAACTACAAGGAACTAATACAAGAACCTAAAGACCTGTCACAGATAGGAAGAAACTAAGGACACCTAACAACTAAATCCACAGAAGTAGAGAGCAAATTTGTGGTTACAATATGCTGGGAAGGGTCGGGGAAGGGTTAGGGAGAGATTGGCTACTCAAGACAAGTATAACTTATTTTAACAGCTTTATTGAGATATAATTCAGATACCATAAAATTCCCCCATTTAAAGTACACAAATCATTGGTTTTTAGTGTATTCAGATCTGTGCGTCCATCACCAAAATCAATTTTAAACATTTTATCATTCCCAAAAGAAACCCCACTTCCTTTAGCTATCATTCTCCAATCCCCATATTCCCTCCAGTCCTAGGCAACCACTAATACTCTCTGTCTCTACAGATTTGTCTATTTTGAGCGTTTCACAGAAATGCAATCATACTATATGTGGTCTTTTGTGATTGGCTTCTTTCACTTAGCATATTTTCAGTGTTCATCCATATCATAGCGTGTACAAGTACTTAATGTCTTTTTATTGCCAAAAATATTCCTTTAAATGGACACCATATTTTGCTTGTCCATTCATCAGCAAATGGGCATTTGGGGTATTTCTACTTTTGGGATATTATGAATATCTTTTCATGTGTTTCTTGGCCATTTGTATATCTTCTTTGGAGACCTGCCCATTAAGAGTCTTTGTTCACTTTTAAAAATTGGGTATTTGTTCAAGATAAATATAAACCTTAATTTGAAATTTCAAATAAGAAAATTGTCACTTAAAGAAACAAAAGTAAGAGATACACAATGGCGAATCTGTGATATCTATACATATAATACCCAATATATTTTTCTGAAAATTAGTGGAATATTGTATTATCCATAACAATCTACTTCACATATTATCAAAATGAAGTAAAAAATTCATTGTGAAAAATTCACATCTGTTTATATCATATTGTATTTGAAAAACACTGTCATATACACAATCTCACTTAAGCAATTTAAAAAGCAATACCTTCTTTACAGGGTAGGAAACTGAGGCTTGGGGACTATTTTAAGAATATTCTAAAAGGAAAAAATAATAAAACATTTATGTAAGCATTTAAATCAATTTTTAATGGGACTTTTCTGACATGCTTGTTATATTATTCTAAATTGAAACAGATGGTGAATTCTAATTTTAAAAGTTAGTATATTAGTACTTCTTTACCAAAAGCCATAGTAAGTGAAATCTCTCCTTGTACTTAGATATTTTTAAATCTCATTAATGAATTTGTTAAGCATATCTTTTACTTTTTAAAAATCTGAGTAAATTTACTGCTCAAGAAACTGAAGGACTGCATTACTGGATATAAACAGGTCATCAAGGCTTAAGAACATATCCCACTATGTCCTGCTATTTCTTTTGAACCTTGACTTGCAAAAAAATAACTATTCTGTCAATCTTAAGAAGCAATTGGGAATTATACTTAGTGTAAAATGTGAAACAATGAGAACTAGGACACAAAGCACTTGATTATTTCTTCTACAACCTAAGTAAATGTGACCCAGATATTTTAGTTTACATAATCTTACGGCTAACATGCTTTTGTTTTCCAAGTACTCACCCTATAATATTTCAAATTTTGTAGATACATACTCTACCCCTAAAAATATTTATTAGTCACATTTTAGTTCAGTGCTGCCATGTTTCAGTGATCTCCTTCACTGAAATAGTATCTGTGGACCATGGTATACAGGTTATCGCAACCTCAGCACAATGGCCATTTTGAACTAGACAATTCTTTTTTGCGGAGAGCTGCTCTGTGTATTATCAGATGTTGCTGATGTGTTATGGAATGTGCTAGGGAATGCTTAGCAACATTTCTGGCCTCTGCCCACTAGAATCCAGTGGCACTCTCCTCAGCTGCAACAATCAAAAATGTCACCAGATGTCATTAAATGTTCCAAGTCTCCCTATGGAGTGAAAAATAGCGATTTTTGTTCCTAGTTGAGAATCACTGGCTTAGCAGGATGTCCAAAGAAATACTTTTAGTTTTTTCACCACATTGCTAGATAACAAGGAAATATATGTAAAAAGAAAACAAAAACAATAAGGGATTATGGAATTATGACTATATTCTTTTCTGCAAGGCCTTATTTTTACATTCTACATTATCTGTCAACTGAAGTATATACATAACAAACAATATGACAACTAGGATTTGTATCAAAATAATGAGGACTAAGGGAGTTAAATGGTATATGACTGTCCATATGGTGATAAACCTACAGAGGCTCATTATACTATTTCTACTTATATTTTTTTAAAACTCCCTAATAAAAAGTTGAGGAAAAAGAAGGAGGAGGAGAAGGAGGAGGAGGAGAAGGAGGAGGAGGAAAATTAGCAGCTGATATAGATCTCAATCGGTAATGAACAACCTGATGCTGACTAGGTCAAAAGATTACAGTTGAGGCAAGCAATAAACAGCTGAATGCCTGGGAGGACAAATCAGTCCAGAGATTATCTGGTGAATTAGGGCACTGAAAAGCACTTATATATCTGAGAATTCGGAAAGCTTCACACAGGACAGGAGGCATGTTAAGAAAAGGCCAGAAAAGACTCTACACTTTCATCTATGCCTGAACTTTAGGCTCAGCACAAGCAGGATGTGAAGACTAAGGGAGAGCTGTAAATGGACTGGCTAAACTCTAAAAGAATGCAAAGTCAATCTGCAAAGACAGAGAGAAGTTTCAGCCAAAAAACAGTGTCTTTACAAATACAGTTTAGAAAACAAACTCACTAAACAAAGAAAACCCAGAGCAAGCAATAAAAACAAACTCAGAGTAAGAAAAATCTGGTTTCCAGAGTTAATGCATTATAATAATAAAAATATGCAATTTTCAACAAAATATCGCAGAGCATGCAAAGAAACAAGAAAAGTACAGCCCATTCACAGACGATATTAACAAAAATGCTCCCTGAGGAAACACAGACATCAGACCTACTAGGAAAAAAACTTTACATGCTCAAAGAGCTAAAGAAAAACATAAACAAAGAGCTAAAGGAAACCTAAAAAACAATGTCCCAACAAATAGAGGAAATCAATTAAGAGATATAAATGATCAAAAAGAACCAAACAGAAGTTCTAAAGCTAGAAAGAATAATAATCGAAATGAAAAATTCACTAAAGGGATTCAATAGAAGACAAAAAAAAAAATTAAATTGAAGACAAATTAATTTGAAATTATGTAGTCTAAGGAGAAAAAAAAGTGTAAAGAAAATTGAACAGAAACTTCCAGGGCGGAAGGGGTGGGATTGACAGTTGAGGGAAACTGCCAGGGGAGGGAGGGACACACCTCATCAACAAAGGTACCTGCATAATGAACACTTGTATACCTAACCCTGAACTGTACCCCACATCTTTAAGATAAAAAAAATTTAAAAAAAAAGAAAATTGAACAGAGTTTTAGAGCACTATCAAATTGAACAAAGCTGTGGGAGAACATCAAGCATATCAACATATGCATATTAAGAGTCCCAGAAGGAAGGAAAAGTGAAAAAGGGACAGAAAAAAATATTTGAAGAAATAATGACTAGTAAGATAACCGGCAAAGCCTCTTACAACAAAACACCTAAACTGATACCTTAGCATAAAAGTAGTCCTAGATCCGCCTGGGCAACTTGGCGAGACCTCATCACTACAATAAATCAAAAAATTAGCCGGGTGTGGTAGCGCACGCCTGTAGTTCCAGCTGCTTGGAAAGCTGAGCAGGAGGATCACCGGAGCCCAGCAGGTCGAGGCTGCAGTGGCCAGGAGAGTCCCATTGCACTCCAGTCTGGGCGACAAAGTGAGACTCCAACTCAAAAAAAAAAAAAAAAAAAGGTAGTCCTAGAGAGGAAAAAAGATAAAGAGGGGAGAAAAGTAGGATAGCAAGATAAACAGAAAGCACAAAAGAATTAAAATACGTATTAATATTTATCAATAGTTGCTATAAATAAGACTAAACTCACCAGTTAAAAGAAAGATTTCCAAATGAATGTCTAAAAACCCAGCAATTCTACACATAGGTGTTCATCCAAAAGAAATAAAAATATTTGTCTACAAAAGTTTATACACTAATGTTCACAGCAGCTTGATTCAAAATCCAGTCAAAACCTGGCAACAATCCAAATGTTCACTTAGAACAGATAAGCAGTGTAACCATACAACGACTACTCAGCAATAAAAAGGAGCAAACTACTGATATAGAAACACAAAGGAATTTCAAAACCATTTTATAAAGCAAAAGTAACCACACACAAAAATGCATACTATATTATTTTATTTTTATGCAAACCAAGAAAAAGCAAATTAATATATATTGTTAGAAAACAAACTGGTTTGCCTGGGGCTGGGGTGAAGTGAGAGAAACTGACAGAAAGCAGGTACAAGAAAACCACTAGGAGTGAATAACTATTCTACATCTTGATTGTGGTCCTAGTCATGCAGGTATACACATTACCAAAATTCATTAAGCTGAACATTTTAAATAGGTACATTTCATTGTATGTAAATTTGACTTTTAAAAAGTTTATTTTAAAAAACTGCTCTAGCCTAATTCTTGTTTATAAAAGCAACATGCCTAAAATATAAGGTTGAAATTAAATAAAGGAAGGAAAAAAAGGCCTAGCTCGTATTAATAACCAAAAGAAATCTAGTATTGTTATATATTAATATCAGATGAATAGGTTTTAACTCAAAAGGCTTTACTATGTATAAAGAGGATCGCCAAAAAAGATAATAAAATAACCATGTAATCAGTAAGAGACTAGATTTTGTTGCTGTATTGTAACCCAGTGATAAAAATACATACTCATGTACATCATGTACATACATATGATAGACTTTTAAAAAACGCCATACACTAGGCATACAGTACTTGTCAATAATGTTCATATATTTTGTTCTACAAAGTCCATGTTCTATAACAATAAGCCAACTTTGCTGAAAATAAGTAACAAAACTATAACCTCCAAAAAACTAAATTGTGAGTGACATTAAAAACAAGTACTTCTTTGGTCCATGTGATACATAGACTCCCATGAATATTAGAAAATATTTACAACTGAGTTATAATTAACATACTGCTAACCGAAATCTGTGGAATGTAGCTAAGGAAGTACTTAGAGGTAAACTTATCATTAAAGACTTATAGAAAAGATAAAATATCAATGAGCTAACAGTTCAACTTAATTTAGAAAAAGGACAGAAAAAAAAACAGTACATTAGTGAATTATAAAACAAAGATATAATAAAGATCCACCAGCTAAAATCTAGTTCTTCAAAAAGATTAAAATAACTGAAGACCTTTTGACAATACTGGTCAAGAAAAAGAACCAAATACATAAGCACATATTATTAATGAAAAAGAGGATTAATTACCGAAATAGAGCTTTTAGGCGAGTGTATATGCTGGGCAGAGATTATCACAGATCATTACATCTTTGGTAATAACCATTCATTTATACTTACCGCCAACAGAAGACACATTTATTTGCGCATGCCAAGCTCGGGGTGGTTTCCATGCAGCGATGGCTTTCGATTCCATAGAATGTGTGTTTATAGCAACCTCCTCTCCCTCGGAGCATTGACTATGACAAGTAAGCAAATTATAAGTTATAATTTGAATAAAATAGTCAAAGCATAGAAACAAAACATCAAGGCATCATTTACAAGAAGAAACCATGTGTTTTATAACTGTAAATACTCCTGATAATTGCATGATGCAGAAAATTAACATTATAGCATTATAGTGTTTTGAAAGTGCTTTGGATTTTTTCTAAAATCCAATAAAATAAACCTATGATTCATTAACTCTGACAGCTTTACAGGGAGGATCATAGATGTTTTCATTTTCAAATCCACACAACTGTCCCACATAATATTAGAACAATAATATATAATGCAAGGGCTAGATAAGACAGGCTCCTAAAAATCAAGCTGTACATTCATATACAAGTCTTCATATACAACAGTAGCCCTGCTCTGAATAAAGGGGACTGGATGAGGGAATGCATCCTGTAGGACATTCCTTTTTTTTTTTTTTTTTTGAGTTGGAATCTCACTCTGTCACCCAGGCTGGAGTGCAGTAGCACACTCATGGCCACCACAGCCTTGACCTGCTGGGCTCAGGCAATCCTTCAGCCTTCCAAGTAGCTGGAACTACAGGTGCACACCACCATGCTCTGCTAATTTTTTGATTTACTGTAGACATAAGGTCTTGTTAATTTGCCCAGGCTGGACTCAAACCTCTGAGCTCAAACTTCTCACCTCCACAAAGTGCTGGGATTGCAGGCATGAGCCACCATACCCAGGTATGTCAACTGAATAAATATGTAGGATTTGAACATATTTGAGACAAGTGAGGGGGAAAGCAGAGATATGTAAGAAACAGATTATTCCCCAAAAGACCACCCATTTAATGTGAGGCATAAAACCTCATATGAGTCACATAAATCAGTAAGTAAGCCGGGCTCGGTGGCT
>NW_007247273.1:386194-396862 GCF_000164805.1 Carlito syrichta | reverse complement strand
AACTCAAAAAAAAAAAAAAAAATCAGTAAGTATAGTAAGAAGATAATTTGAAGAACTATCTCAGATCAATTTAGTATTAGAATTGAGATAATATCAAGATTTTCAATGTATCATCAGAAAGAGTCATCCAGAAACTCTGTGTAAGATGAACTTGATTTCAATAAAAGTGAATCAGTGAAGCCTGTGAAGAGGTTATGCAAGAGAGGCAATGAGGCTTGGCTTGTTAGATCAGTGGAGGAAAGGGGTAGAGTAATAAAGAAACAAAATCAATGTCATTCCCCACTGAGGTACAAAACAGAGGAAGTCATCCAAGATAATCGATTTTGAGGCCAAGTGAGTGAAATAATATGGAATTAAAAACCGCAGCAAGGAACAAGAGGGAAAGAAGAGACAGATTAGTAGTAGCCTTTACATACATATGTGTATAACAATGTACTAATATTATAATACTGTCCATCATGAAAGAACATCACATCAGATTATGGGCAACCCTTTTGGGTCCCCTCCCACTGTAGGAGCTTTTCTGTCCTCTCAATAAATCCTGCTTTCTCACTTTAAAAAAAAAAATCCTATCAGATTATTATGTCAGTTGACTGTAAAGTCTTTTAATTTTTTGGTTATAATTTTTTTTAAAAGTCGAGGTCTCATTCTGTCTCCCAAGTTGGAATGCAGTGGCACGATATCGACATACCACATCCTCAAGCTTCTGAGCTCAGGCAATCCTTCCACCTCAGTCTCCAGACACGAGCTACCACACCTGGCAATTTTTTTGTTGTGATTTTAAATAGTTCACCTATCCATCTCTCTTAGTACTTGAAAAAAGGGAGTAAAGGAAAAATATTATTCAAGATAGCTGTACCTACAAACTTTCTTCCAAGTTCCTAAAAAATTTACAAGAAAGCAAATAAAACATTCAAATCTTACAAATAGTACTGCAAACAAAAAAGGTCTGCTGAATGCCAAAGTCACAGAGTAACTGCCACAAAATATCATGCCAATAGAGAAGCAAAGTTGAAGGAAAGTACTCTTCATTCACTATTTATTGAGAAATTAATACACATTGTTATGAGCTCCCCTGAACTCATGTTGAGGTCCTAACCCCCAATGTAAATGAATTTGGAGATAGGGCCTTTTTAAGAGGTAACAAAGGTTAAATGAAGTCATACCTGCGGGTCCCTAATGTGATGAGACTGTTGTCCTCAAGGAAAAGGAAGAGAGACCAGAGATCACCTTGTGCATGCATACAGGTAAGGTCATGTGAGGACTGGAGCCCCTAAGATAGAAGAGCAACCCAGGCAGCCACATAGAACCAATGAGAGCTTCCCACAGGTGTGATGCCCAAATTGAATACTGAAGGGCTAAAAGGAATTTTCTAGGTACAGGGACTTTGCAAGGTATGAGCATGTTTTTTGTTTTAAAAAATGTTTTTTCCAGAAGTTTATTTAAGTCTATGATCCATTCTGAACTAATTTTTATACAAGGTATGAGATTTAAAATAACTCATTTTGGGATTTTTCAAATTTGTTTTCATGTATGTGTTTTTGTTTTTTCTATTTGTTTTGGCCTATGGATATCTAATTGCTCCAGCATCACTTGTTGAAAAGGTTATCCTTCCACCAAGGAATTGCTTTTACATCTTTGTAAAACTCAGCTAAGCATATTTTTTGAGTGTTTCTGGGAACTCTATTCTTCCCATTGATCTATGTGTCAATCCCTCCCACCAGTACCATACCTCCTTGATGACTACAGTGACACAATATCAAAGTGAATGATTTCTCCCATTTCATTCTTCTTTATCAACACTATTTAGGCTAGTCTATGTACCGTGCCTTTCATATTTTAGAACAAATCTGTTTCTTTAAAAAAAAAAATCATACTGGTATAAGATTTGCATTAAACCCACAGATCAAGTTTGGAGAGAATTGACATTTTATTATATTCAGTCTTACAATCCATGAACATATGTCCCAGCATTTATTTAGAATTTCATTGATTTCTTTCACCACATTTTGTAATTTTCAGCATCTAGTCTTGTATGTTTTTGTTAAATGTAAATTCAAGCATATAATTTTCTTTGTGACTATAAATGAGTTGTCTTTTAAATTTTGGTTTTCATATATTCATGTTAAGATAAAGACAGACTGCAACTGATTTTTGTGTGTTGATATTGTATCCTGAGACCTTGCTCAACTCAGTTCTAGAATTTTTCGTCATTTCCTTGAGATTTTCTACATATAAAAGCATGCTATGTGCAAATAGGACAGTTTTTATTTCTGCCTCTGCAATCTGCATTTTATTTCTTTTTCTTAACTTATTAAAGCACTAAGCTGAATAGGAGTGATGTGAGCAGACATACTTGCCTTGTTCCTAATCGTACAGGAGAAGCGTTCAGCATTTCACATTAAATATGATGTTAGCTGTAGGAATTTATAGATATTCTTTAACAAGCTGAGATCATATCACTCTATTTCTAACTTCCTGAAAGTTTTTAATGATGAGGTGTTAGACTGTGAAAATGCTTTAATAGCATCAACTGATGTGATAATATAATTTTTCTTTTGTGTTAATATGGTAAATTAGCTTGATTTATAAATGTTGAACCTGCCTTGCATACCTGGAATAAATTCCACTCGTTCATATTATATAATTCTCTTTATATCTGGATGAGCTCTAAGTGCTACTAGCTCATTAAAAATTTCTGCATCTAGGTTCATAAGAGATATTGGTCTATAGTTACCTTTTACTGTACTGTCTTTGTCAGGTTTTGTTATTAGGTTAATATTAGCCTCATAAGTTCAGAAGTGTTTCTCCCTCTTGTATTTTTGAAAAGATATTAAGTTAAAGTGGTATTAATTCTTCATTAAATGTTTGGTAGAATTCTCCACTAAAACATCTAACCTAAACATTTTACTTTGAGGAAACTTTTTCTCTTTAACCTAAACTAAGACACCTGGGGAGCCTTTTAACTACAAAACAGTTTCTTCAACGACGTAGAATTATTTAGAGTATTTCATTTTGGTTGAGTTTTGACAATTTGTGGTTTTTAAGTAATGGGTCTATTTTATCTGAGTTGCCAAATTTAGCAGCATAATATTGTTTGTAGCACTCTCTTATTATCCTTTCAATGGCCGAAGGACCTGTAATAATATCTTGTTTCACTTCTAATATTCATGATTTGTGTCTTTGTTTTATTTTGCAAGCCTTACTAGAGATACATCAATTTCATTGATGTTTTCAGTGAACTAGTTTTTTGCTTTATAACGTTTTATTTTCCTATTTTCAATTTCATTGATTTCTACCCTTACTTCATTTATTTTCTTCTGTTTCCTTGGCTCCTTTTTTTTTTTTCTTTCCTGTTTCTTGAGGGAGAAACTTAGATTGCTGATTTAAGAACTTTCCCTTTTTCTAATGTACAAATTTAGTATTGAAAGTTTTCCTCTAAGTATTGCTTGAGCTGCATCCTACAAATATTTACTATGTATTTTTTTAACATTTGCCTTGAGACTTCTTCTCTGACCCATGGTATATTTAGGAATGTATTACTTCTGTATGATATCAATTATTTTAAATTTTTGAGGTTGGCTTGTTCTGCTGTTGTTGGGTAGTATGTTCTATTATTGCCAATTATATTCTTTTTTTTTTTTTTTTTGAGTTGGAGTCTCTGTCACCCAGACTGGAGTGCAGTGGCCGCTCCCAGCCACCGCAGCCTTGACCTGCTGGGCTCCGGCAATCCTTCTACCTCAGCCTTCCGAGTAGCTGGAACTACAGGTGCACACTACCACGCCCAGCTCATTTTTAATTTATTGTAGAGATGAGGTCTCGCCAAGTTGCCCAGGCGGGTCTCGAACCCGCAGGCTCAGGCAATCCACTCACCTCAGCCTCCCAAAGGCGCGGGATTACAGGCTGAGCCACCGAGTCTGGCTTGCCAATTATATTCTATTGATTAACTGTGCTGTTCAGATTTTCTGTATCTTTGCTGATTTGCAGTCTAGTAGTTCTAGTATTTGCTAAGAGGTTTCAAAGTTCCCAACTATAACTGCAAACTTTTTTCTTAATTTCACTACTCATTACTTTTTATTTGATATATTTTGAGGCTCTAAAGTTTGGTGTGTACTCATTTTATCACCATGAAATGACCCTCTGGATTTCTAGTAATTATCTTTGCTCTGAAATCTACTTAGTCTAATACTAACAGAAGTACTCCTGACTCCTGGTTTTTGGATGATGTTTGCATGATACATATTTTCCATTACTTTACTCAACCTACCTAGGTCATTGAATTTGAAGAGTTCTGCTAAACATAATATATTTGGGTCACATTTTTCATGGACTTTGCCAATCTCTAGCATTTGATTGGTGAATTTGGAATATTTGCATTTAAGGTAATTACCAATATATTGGCACTTAAGTCTGCTATTTTACTATGTGTTTTCTGTTTCTTTCCTCTGCTTCTCATTCTTGTTACATTTTTCTTGACTTTCTGCAGGTTATTTAAACCATTTTAGGATTCCATATTAATTTATTTTGTGATTCTGAATTTGTCTCTTTTTATAGTTTTTGTAGAGGTTGCTCTGGGTATTACAACATCCATATAGGACTTATCTATCACAGTCTGCTGCTATTAACAGTCTACCCCTTCAAATGAAATGTGGAAACATCATTTCCACTATGTCCCTTAACCTTCCTTCTTCTAAATACCATCATCTTAAGTATCACATGATTATAACTTCTGTTTCAATCAACTATAATTTATAAAACTCCCGAGAAAAATGATAAAGTAACCATATTACTTTAAAAGCAGGTCTCCTAGCAACAAATTCTTTTAGTTTTCCTCCATCTGATAATATCTTTATTCACCCTTCATCCTTGAATAATAGTTATGTCAGACATGGAATTCAGGGTTGATAGTTCTTTTCTTTCAACACTTGAAAAATATGCCACTCCCATCTGGCCTCCAAGGTTTCAGATGAGAAATCTGCTGTCATTCAAATTAGTGTTCCTCTATGGGTGATACATTGTTTCTCACAAGCAGCTTTTCAGATTAACCATACAAGGTGTCTTGGTGTGGATTCCTTTGTTTTTATTCTGTCTGGGGTTTACTCAGATACTTAAAGCTGCAGGTTGGAGTCTTTCATGAAATTTGGGCCATTTTCAGTCATTATTTATCCAAATATTCTTACAGTACTCCTCATTTTCACTCTCCTGAAACTTTGATGACATAAATGTTGGATCTCTTCTTACAGGATGAATACCCTTTAACCAAAATGGTTGGGACCAGAAGGGTGTAGAATTTTGGATTTTTTCAGATTTTGAAACATTTATAATATACTTACGAACTGAGCATCCCTAATCCAAATATCCGAAATCCAAATACTCCCAATAAGCATTTCCTTTGATCATCACGTCAGTACTCAAAAAGTTTCAAATTTTGGAGCATTTCAGATTTCAGATTTTTGAATTAAGGATATTCAACACGTATTACTCCACAAATCCTTAAGGCTCTATTTAATGTTCTTTACCAGTCTATTTGTGTCTCTCTATTTGTCCAGATTGGGCAAATTCCACCGATGTATCCTGTTCAGAGATCATTCTATTGATTTATTAAGGTCATTAATTCTATCCTGTCATCTCCACTCAATTATTGTGCCCATCAACCAGTAAATTCTTTATTTCTGGTACTGTACTTCTCAAATTTAGAATATCCTCTTGGTTATTTTAGAACTTATATTTCTTTGCTGAGATTTTTTTTTTTCAATTGTAACTGATGCTAAAGCATTTTTATGACAGTTACTTTAAAATTCTTGTCAGTTAATGCCATCATTTGATTCAATGTGGTATGTCAGTTGATTAAATTTTCTTAATTTGTGATGTTCTTGGTGTGACAGGCAATTTTTTTATTATACTCTAGACATTTTGTCTATTATGTTAGGAGATTCTAGATCCTATTTAATTCTTTTATTTGTGTAGGTAGTCACTTTGTTTCTGATAGCAATCCTGGCCTACTTTTGTGTGCTACGGTTTCAGTGGCAGTTTACTTTTCAGAGCCTTCGCTGTGTAACTTTTCTTGGGCTCCCAGTGGCCCTGCTGGTGCTGTCTGAGGAAGCAGCCCACTGGGAGGCTCTCCCAGTAAAGAAGTAAAATGTCAAGTCAGGACATCTCCAAGGCCAGGTTACATGTGTGGCAGAGTTCCTGTGGCCTATGCCCTCAGGCAGCCCTATTATTTCTGGGTAGAAAGGAAAATCTCAGACCCACAAGGACAAAGAGGCTTCCTTTGCTGGACCACATGGACTTTCTTGCCAGTGCCACATAGCCAATGTAGCATCTCTTGTTGGGCAAGAAGACTCAGGCCCAGCCACGATGAAGAGTATTTCACAGGCCAGACACTTGTTGGGTGGGGGGAGGAGAATAAAGTCTCTCTAACATTTAGTGACAGAAAGCAAACCACTGGCTTCCTAGGGACAAGAGTAAAGAGAAAGGTGGATTACCAAAAAAACACAAGGAAATGTTAGTGCTGTTCATTATCTTGATTGCAGTGATGGTTTCACTGGTATATACATGTCTAAAAACTCATCAAATTGTACATTTCAAATACATATAATTTGTTCTTTTCTTTTTAATTCAGGGCCTCACTTTGTCACCTAGGCTGGAATGCAGTGGCATGACCACGACTCACTGCAGCCTAGACTTCCTGGGCTCAGGCAATCCATCCACCTCAGTCTTCTGAGTAGCTGGGACTATAAGCGTGCAGCACCACACCCAGCTAATTTTTTTTATTTTTATTTTTTAATACAGACAAGGTCTCACTATGTTGCCTAGACTGGTCTCAAACTCTGGGGCTCAAGAAATTCTCCCACCTTGGTCTCCCAAAGTGCTGACAGGCATGAACCATTGCACCCAGCCAAAATGCATACAATTTCTTACATGTCCATTATACTGTGATAAAACTAAAAACATTTTAATTTTTAAAAAGAGACTAAGAAGTCAGTTGAAAAATTTCCCACCAGCCAAAGTGTGAAAATATGATGATCAAAAAACAAAAAAAAAGTAATTATAATAGACTGTTAACGAAAATGTATCATTACATAATGATATTCAAAAACAAGGAAAAAAACTTGCCACTATTTCAGGTGGATATTAAAACAACTCCTACTTTCTTTGAAAATTGGTAAAGAAAAGAAAAAAATCCCAGCCTCTCAAAGTGCTGGGATTTCAGATGTGACCACATGCCTGGCAGCATGCCTAGCTTAACATTTCTTTTTTTTTAATATTAAACATATTTTTTATTTTAAATAGTTTAACATTTCATTTGATCTGCATGCCTAGGCGAAAATTTTTGTGAACACTCTTATCTTGGCTTCTGTTCATTTGGTTTGACTCTTTTCTCTTGCTTGTTTATGAAAATCTTCTGAAAGCAAAAAAATAAACATTCTGGATAGTGGGTGCCGGATGGCTAATTAAAAGCCACTAGAGCAGTTGCCACCACCTAAAACACTAATCTAGATTCTTGACATTCCCTTACAGGAGTTATAGAACTTTCTTTGATCTCAAGAGAATAACAAGAAACAGAATAGAGTCCACAAACATTAAGGCATTTCAGGTTTTCTGGGACCACAGGGGTCTACATATTATGGGCATTCTTCTGAACATTGACGGGCAAATTACATCCAGGAAAATTCAGAGCACTCATGGTCATTATTTGAAAATGTACAAATATAGAGTTAACACGTTGAGTCTTTTAAGTTCTCTATCTCTCTATTTGTTTTGCTGTCTACTTTGAACTTGCTGACTTTTCTACTAGTGTTGGGATAAAACTCACTGCTTATGGCATTCCAGTAAAGATATTTTTAAAAACAGAGAAGTCTCAAAGGGCTATCAAATTAATGGCTTTACAAATTATAACAGCTCCATGGTAACCAACAACCTCAACACCTTTTAGAAACATAAATTTAGACATGCCTAACTAGCAACTGCCTGTGGTGATAAAATGCTTAATTGAAAAATTAATAATAAAAGAAAAAGACTATATAAATGTTCATAAAAGTTAGGCTCTCAGGTCAAACAGGTAAAAATCTTGACCTCAGAGCAATAATATAAGGTATCTCTGTCTAGCACAAAAATTTTACTTTTTCTGCCCTGCAGAAGCCAAAAAGAAAAAGAAAAAAAGCTGTTAAAATTCTTCCCTGTCTGCATTTGCTAATTAAGTACACCAGACGAGCAAGCAAAGGGAAGAACTGTTACTAATTCAAGGCTACCTGGAGATTTTGTTTTTCTTATACACTTCCATCCAGCCCTAGCTAATATGTGAACATCTAAAATTTAACCCCAAACTTATTTGAAACTAAAATAAAGGGAGAAAAATAAGAGATTTTTAACTATCAAGCTGCCATGGAAACTACTTTACCCAAAATTTGGTCCACAGTCTCATTAGATTAGCTAGTGGGGCAAATAGAGATTAGCCATATAAACAAGTTCCAATTTTCTCAGAAGTATAATTTGAATCCAACGGTCTTTTACAAACAGATGAGTTTGTGCTACTATCTTACGACTAAAATTCTGTGATGAAAACAGTAAGATCTTTGTGTGCATGTATAGGAGTGAATACGTAAGTACATGCAGTATATGTTGTGTCGATATGGTATAATCTCACATAGTCAGCCAGAAACCTCTAAAAGGTAAATGAGTACTCATACAAAATGCATAGTAATTAACCCAAATGCCACTTAGCTCACATGACGAAAGTAAATCTTTAATAAATAAGATGAGCCTAGGCAACATAACGAGACCTGGTCTCTACAAAACAAAAATCAGAAACTTAGTGGGCATGATAATGTGAACTTGTAGTCCCAGATACTCAGGAGGCTGAAGTGGAAAGATTGTCTGAGCCCAGGTCAAGGCTGCGGTGAGCTGTGATCATGCCACTGCACTACAGGCTGGGCAAGGTAACGGAGTGAGACTCTTAACTAAAAACAATAATAAGAAGAAGAAATTAATAATTATTAATTTAAGTAAGAAATTGTTTTTAAATTATCAGTAAATTAAAATGTCTTCAAAATTGTCAGCATACACTTTTGCCTAAGTTTAGTAGCCATACAGTTTAATATTTGCCTCTGCTAGATATTTTAAGGTGTCAGAGTTTGACACCAAGTTTATAAAACTAGAAACCCAGTCTGAAACAGAATGATCTCTTTGTGTAATTTTTTGATAAATAAGACACATTTTTATTGTTGGTTGAATTAAAACAGGTGTACCTTCTGAGTTATTGGCAAAAATACCCATATCCTTAACTTAAAAGTTATTACTTAAGTGAACATCTGATATGCATAGGCTATAAAAATAGTTAATGGGGCCAGGAGCAGAGACTCATATCTGTAATCCCAGAACTTTAGAAGGCTCAGAGGAGAGGATTGCTTGAGCCCGGGAATTCGAGATCAGTCTAGGAAACATAGTAAGACCCCATATCTACAAAAAATATATTAAAAAAAAAAAAAAATTAGGCTGAGCACGGTGGCTCAAGCCTATAATCCCAGCACTTTGGGAGGGCCGAGGCGAGAGGACTGCCTAAGCTCAGGGGTTCGAGACCAGGCTGGACAACTTGGTGAGACCTCGTCTCTACAATATATCAAAAAAGTAAGCTGGGTGTGGTAGCGCACTCCTATAGTTCCATCTACTTGGAAGGCTGAAGCAGAAGGATCGCCTGAGCCCAGCAGATCGAGGCTGCGGTGGCCAAGAGGGTGCCACTGCACTCTAGCCTGGGCGACAGAGTGATAATCCAACTCAAAAAAAAAAAAGATTTAGCAGGGCGTGGTGGCATGCACCTATTAGTCCCAGCTATTCAAGAAGCTAAGGCAGAAGGAACACCTGTGCTCAGGAGGCTGAAGCTGTGACAAGACATGATCAGGCCACTGAACTCTAGCCTGGGAAACAGAGTGAGACCCCAACGCAAAAAAAAAACAACAAAAAAAAGGTTAATAGGGAAATAACTTGAAATAACGACTAGCTTTGTCTAATATCTCAGTTCTCATAAGTAATCTTGGCAAACTATTTAAATAAATTACATAATAAATGCCTATAAATGAATTATCAAGTAATTTGAAATCTTAAAGTTATGTTAAATTAAAGGATAGTTATTAATATCTGGGTCATTTCCAACTAAGATTTTAAAATTATATTATTCCCAGGTGCAGCGGCTCACGTCTATAGTCCCAGCACTTTGGGAGGCTGAGGTGAGAGGATTGCCTGAGCCTACGGGTTTGAGATCAGCCCCGGCAAGTAGGCGAGACCTCGTCTCTAAAATAAATCCAAAAATTAGCCAGGCGTGATAGCACGTGCCTGTAGTTCCAGCTAGCTACTTGGAAGGCTGAGGCAGAAGGATCACCTGAGCCCAGCAGGTGGAGGATGCAGTGGCCACTGCACTACAGCTTGGGTGACAGAGTGAGACTCCAACTCAAAAAATAAAATAAAATAAATACAAAATTATATTATAGAGAAAGATGCTTCTAAAAATTAAAAAGTGGTTCCCATTTATAAAATACTGGTAACAAGCCAGGCTTGGTGGCTCGGCCTGTAATCCCGTGCCTTTGGGAGGCTGAGGTGAGTGGATTGCCTGAGCCCGTGGGTTCGAGACCCGCCTGGGCAGCGAGACCTCATCTCTACATAAATCAGAAAATC
>NW_007247273.1:342921-386174 GCF_000164805.1 Carlito syrichta | reverse complement strand
ATGCCTGTAATTCCGGCTACTTGGAAGGCTGAGGCGGAAGGATCACCGGAGCCCAGCAGGTCGAGGCTGCGGTGGCTGGAAGCGGCCACTGCACTCCAGTCTGCGTGACCGAGTGAGACTCCAACTCAAAAAAAAAAATACTGGTAACAGACAATCAAGATTGTGCTTTCTAGGTTTTCCACTGAAATTTAAGGTTACTAAGAGTTAAAAATTATAATATATATACACACAAACACACACACACATAATTCTATATATAAAATGTGTCCCAAACATGTAAGATATGTTTTTAATAAGAAAAAATTATAAGAAAGGCATAAAAATGTGTTCTTTATTGAGAAAAAAATAATTTGTGTAATTCAGAAGTTATTTAAAGGCTGTTTCAAAATAGGGATAGAAGTAAATAGAAACAAGATAGAAAAGGAAAGAGAGATGTAAGTAAGTTATGGACATGAAGAAGTATTCTTTGTAAGGAAGGCTAAAAAGAACAACTTTCTATGAAAAAGAATCTTTCATGATATTTTTGTTCCAAAATAAAATGACTAGTTATTTAAGAAGAAGGAAGGGCTGGGCGCGGTGGCTCAAGCCTGTAATCCCAGCACCTTGGGAGGCTGAGGCGAGAGGACTGCCTGAGCCCACAGGTTCGAGGCCAGCCGGGACAACTTGGTGAAACCTTGTCTCTATAATAAATCAAAAAAATTTGGTGGGCGTGGTAGCACACGCCTGTAGTTCCAGCTACTTGGAAGGTTGAGGCAGAAGGACCGCCTGAGCCCAGCAGGTGGAGGCTGCGTTGTCTTGAGCATGCCACTGCACTCCAGCCTGGGCAACAGAGTGAGACTCCAATTCAAAAAAATAAAAAATAAAGAAAGAAGGAGGAAGTATAAGACAAAGCAGAAAGCCCACATATCTCATCAATAGACTAAGTAAAGTCATGATAAGGTACATGAAAAGAGAATTTATTTTTAAAAATTGCATGTGATTAATCTGGCTATAGTTAAAAGGAATTATTTACAATAGTCTTTGTAAAGACTGAGCTTTGATGTTAAAAATCCACTAACATAAAACTAAAAAAAATGTGGTTCCCTATGTCAGAATAACAAGTTTACTTAAGTTATTGATATGCTCTTAGTAAAACTGCAGGTTTTATTTTTAATTCTGAAATCTGTTTCCTTATCAGTCATCTTCTAAACTATTTCTATTTCTTCTTGAGATCTAATTAATTTTCTTAGTTTTAGATTGGAGATGCTGTCTTTTTCATTCAGAATGGCAATCTTATTTCTTGATACAAAATTTTTTTTTGAAATGTATTTCTCAGAAGTTCTACTTTTGCTGTACACCTCATGATTTGTAGGTCATACATCATTGCCCTCTGTTATTTCTCTCCCTGGAAAAAAAATATGGGTGGCTTGGCTGGGGTGATAACTCTCTCCTTCAACCTTTTTTTCAATTCCTGTAACTTTTTTTCAATTCCTGTAACTGGTTCTAACTCTACTATTAGGGCCTGCCACTAAAATGTTTATCTTAAAGACCTAGAAAAGCAATGTTTTCCTCCGGCATAATTTAATTCTATACTCTTGGCTTTTCTTGATATGTCTCAACTTTTCCACGTAACAAGGAAATTTACCATGCTTTTAGAAGAATACGTGGAATACCATGTATTCCCCAGCTCAGGTACTAGCTTTCTTATTTATATTACTCTATAACATAGTGTGCCCTGGATACACTTTTCCTGTATCTGATTAAATTAAATTACCCTTTTCATCAGAATTGACTTCCAGGTTATCTAAACTGGGTTCCCATAAGAAAAAGCAATCACAGCACAAAACATTTTTCTTTACTTTTTTGGTAACAGATCTTAAAAATAAATAAATCAATCAAGATAATCTGCTATGCTGTCTTCATTAGGGGTTTGTTTTATTTTGTTTTGTTTTGTGATGGATCTGACGCCAGGTTAGAGTGCAGTGGCATGCTCATGGCCACTGCAGCCCCGATCTGTTGGGCTCAGGTGATCCTTCTGCCTCAGTCTTCTGAGTAGATGGAATTACAAGCACATGCCACCATGCCCAGCTAATTTTTTTTTTTTTTTACTGTAGAGACCAGGTCTCACCAAGTTGCCCAAGTTGGTCTCACACCCGAGCTCAGGCAATCCTCTTGCCTCAGCCTCCCAACGTGCTGGGATTATAAGTGTGATCCACTGCACCCAACTGGCTTTTGATTACTTGAGAAAAACTGAACGTTAAAAGGGTTAAGGATTTTACACCCATGTAGTTTTTGCATTGCTTCTGAAGTCTTTTGATTATCACTCTGACTAAATGAACAACTATTATTTTAATAATATTTATGATTCTGTTTTGATCAAGTGTTTTGAACCTTTTGACATCTTCAGCAGGTTTCCCCAGGATCAAAATCCTTCAGTGTTTTTGACATAAAATTAAGTTTGAGATTTTCCAACAGGTCCCTGGAAAGCCTCAAAGAATGTATGTTGCATCTTTGTAGTGATATTAAGTGACTAGACTTATTTGGAAAATTGTATAGAAGCACTGTCAAATGATAAGTCACATTAAATCTTCTTTTAGTTATATTTATGGGTATGTTATTAATATAAATGTGCTAAAAATTATATAAATATATAAAAATCCATATGTTACTAGTTATAATTTTGATTGTTATATTAAATCTTTTCTAAAGTTACAGCTGTATGATTATATTAGTAATGTGACTATCCTAAAGATTATATGAAATTTACAAAAGTCTGGTGATCCTAACGTGATGCTGTTCGTTGTCATGATTCAGGTGGTTATCTTAAAATGCTGCACATAATAGTAATAACTAAATTCCTTGAGAACTTTCATCAGATCTTAACTATGGCAATTCTAAGTTTTTTTGTCATGCACATTTACTGTTCTGAAGTCTTCTCTAAAAATATCTGCAATCAACTACAGCCCAAAACTGGTTTTCATGGAAAAAAACTCTAATTAGTACTCTTGAACATATATGTCTGATGATTTTAAGATCTATGAACTGAGTAAAATTTTTCAGAACTCTAAGAAAGAAACTAATAGGTTCATAAAACTGCTAATGGTGAACTCATAATACAATGGTAGCACATCTGATTCATAAAACTGCCAATCAAGATCAAGCAAAACAAGAAATCAATTACATGAGATTAAATAATTGATGAAGATAATGTTTTCATGAGTTTTCATTTTTGGCTCTTTACTTAGATGTTTTGTTTTACAGATTTTAAGGAATTTTTTTTCTCATAAGCTATCTATCGTTTATAATAGCTTGATAAAGTATATTTTTGTGAACAAAGATGGAATCATTTGCTTTGTCTCGGTACTTGATTCTTCCAAAATTCAAAAACCATGTGAATATTCTTATTTTTGTTTACATAATTTCAATAAAATTCTGCTATTTATAAGCAGGATATTATTGGAAACATGGGCTATATTACCAAGGGTTTGACTAAAATGTCTTATTTCATAACGTACATAAAATGCCTGGATCCAGAGTTCCTAACCTTACAGTGAGTCAGTAAAAACTGTCATTTCCTGGCAGGACCAAGAAACTTAAGACTAAATAAACTCTTAAGTCTGCCCTGGTAGGGCTTCCTAGCCACAAGAGGTTTTTAAATCTGAAACTCCTATGTGATCAATCTAGAGAAAAAGTTATATTTCTAAAGAAAAACTGTAATACATCTGTTACTAAATTGCAGCCCTGTGCATTATTTTCAAGTTCTTGTTTATCTCCTTGTAGACTGGAAGAGATCCTGAATTATCCTAAGTTCCTCCAATATTTGGCTATAACTCACCAACTTAAAACAAAAGCGTTTCTATTCCTAAAGCCCTATAAACTGAAACTAGATAAATTTTAAGGAACAAGCTTTGTGCCTG
Source organism: Carlito syrichta (assembly GCF_000164805.1). Taxonomy (NCBI): domain Eukaryota; kingdom Metazoa; phylum Chordata; class Mammalia; order Primates; family Tarsiidae; genus Carlito; species Carlito syrichta. The sequence goes on along the minus strand of NW_007247273.1, from coordinate 382,278 downwards.
ATATATGGACAACACAAAAATGTCATGACCAATGTCATGACCAAAGATATTCAAACTACAAACCAGGAGGAAAAGTTGATGTTTTCATACTGTAAACAGCTTTTCCCAAGAGATTAGAACAAGACTCTCAATCTAAAGACTTTTACCCTCCTTAATGCTATCTTTTTAACTTGTAAGGATAATGGTATAATTAAAATTTCAGAGCCAATAGCTTCTGTTGCTAACTTCAAAAAACCTGACCTACGTAGTCCTCTAGTGTCCATTGCTTACATAAGAAAATGTCAGTGCATCTTCTAATACTACATGCTCTACCTGGATAAATTTCTTTGGGGAAGTTGAGACCCATATACACATAATAAGAAAATAGGTCACAAGGTTTTAACAGGTCTTACCTAATTCCCCAAGGTCATTCGATTTATTCAATTGGTTGTCTTTAAGCATAGGTTCATGACTCAAAACTATTAGGCAAACTGAGATTATCATTTATTATACAGTTTACTTTATATTTTGTCTTTTTAAACTTTGTATCTCTTACCTGTAAATTTTTGTAGAAGTACAACTCCTAACAAAATAATGCTGTCCCAGCACTTTGACATGATAACAAAAAATTACAGGACAAAATTGAACTTAATAATAGACGCCAGGTAGGCTCAAGTCTGAGATCTGCTCTCTTCAAGCTCTCCAAAAGGGAATTAACACTGGCTCCTGGACACCAACCACTACCTTCAACGTGGGACAAGACCAGCAACTAGGATAAATCCATTTAGGTACCAAGCAACATTGAAACTTAACTACAGGATGATTGACCAGTGGTCCTTTTGGAGAAAGATCTCGTTCAAAAGAGAGAAATGAGAAAGTTGTCAAAATCAAAATGGAGTCACTTTCTTAATGGTGCTACGAAAATCCTGACAAACAGAGGTGCAAAAGGCCATGAAGAGAGGGTTCTCACACTCCTATGTCTGATAATGAAAAATATTCTACAAAACCACAACCTTATTAAAAAAAAATACTTACCTGCAAAAACTTCTCAGCCCAGCAGCTGTCTGTCTAACCTTGTACTGGCATCACCTACTTTATGGATCTTTGTAGCTAAGGATATTATTACTTTAAAACAAATACGTAATTCCCCTCATTTTTTCCTTTAAAAGCTGTTTTCTTCCCTTACCACACTGAATATGCAGAGTTTACTGTGGCAAGTGCATTTCCATTGCAGTGCTCCATTCCAAATATTCTCATATATCATTTTCTTTTAGAGAACCTCTCTCTGTTTGCTATTTAGATTGGCAAAAGACATCAACAGATGGTGCCAAAACAACTGGATATCCATACTAGGGGAGATGAGATGAACCTTGACCCTTAATTCACACCATTCATAAAAAATAATTCAACATGAATCACCGACCTAAACTTAAAAGTTAAAACTACATTTGATGCTTCTAGCAGAAAATTCAGAATATGGGCTTGGCAAAGATTTCTTAAAATACAAAAAGCACTAACTATAAAAAAAATGACATACTGGACTATATACAAATTAAAATTTTCAAAAAATACCATTATGGAAATAAAAAGGGAAGCCACAGACTAAAGAAATAGTCACAAAGCACATCTGACAAAAGATTCATATGTGTGTGTGTATTTATATATCATAAATAATATATAATACATATATATTCATATAATATATTTTTAAACTTCTAGAAACCAATAGTATAAAGCCAAACAATTCAATTTGGACAAAAGATGAAACAGACATTTCCTAATTATGAACTGCCCATATGCACATAAAAAGATGCTCTTATTAAACAATCACCAGCAAAATGTAAATGAAAACCACAATGAGATACCACTTCACACCCATTAAAGTGCCTAAAATTAAGATAATAAATACCACATGATGGTGACAATGTGTGGCAAATAGAACTTTCATATATAGCTAATACAAGTATAAAATAGTACAACCACATTGAAAACAATTTGAGTTTCTTACAATGTTAAATATATACCTGCCCTATGACCCCACAATTCCACTTTATGTATTTACCCAAGGAAACTGAAATCATATACATTCACAAAAAGTCTTGTGAAAGAATGTTCATAGTAGTTTTATTCATACTAGCTAGCAAAAAACTAAAAACAGACCAAATGTCTATGAATAGATCAAACTGGTATGACCATATAACACAATGCTACTGGGCAATAAAAGTGAATGAATTACTGATACATGATACAACATAGATGCATCTCAGAAATATTATGTTGAGTTTAAGAAGTCACTTACAAAAGACTGTACATTATATGAGTCCATTCATATAAAATTCTAGAGAGGCAAAATTAAATAATGGTAGCAATTATAACAATAATTTGCTAGGGGAAGGACTAGAAATGGGCAAAAGTAAATCCATTGGGGTGAAGAAACTAGCTTATATCTTAATTGGGGTTGGTGAATATGGGTTCTACATCCTTCAGAATTAGCTGAACACATTTTAAAAATCATTTAAAAAATCAATGCATTTTATTAAAAGTAGACTGTACCTTAAAATGGTAAATGTATTAACTATGTAAAATCCATATAAAAACTGCATATAATAGAAATAACATCTGAATAAAAACAAATAATACCTTTGTCCACCTGCACAGCTTCACTCCAGAGTGGCTCCCAATCAACTGATAACCTGAATGAAAGAGCAGGAAACACAAAAATGAACTGATCCAAAGTCTCATATTAAAAGGTGATATGAAAATTTAGGAAAATCACTTTTCTTTGCTTAAAGTATAACAGTCAACAACCACCTAGTGGAAAACATTGAAGGTTGAATTCAACACAATGAGAAAACAATTTATGAAATATATGCATCTAATAACATTGACTCAAAATATAAAAGGAAACAATAAATTAATTCAAAATCATATGGGCAAATTTTAACCTCTCAGAATCCAACAGATCTCATAGGAAAAACTCAGGAAAACTCTAAATGATCTGAGCAACATAATAAATAAACCTGACCAAGAACACATAGACAGTACCGCAATCAACAACTACAGAATACACATTATTTTCAAGGACCAGTGGAACATTTATAAAAATGAACCATATCTTGGGCCATAAAGCAAAAGTAACAACATATTTCAAATGAATGTCTGGGGAACTATCATCAGTAATTTTTGAAAAAAGATAAAGAATCAGATGGGCAAAAGGAGATTAAAACGAAGAAATGTTGACCCAAAAAGGGGAAAAATTAAATTCTAGGAATTATAACCTAATATGAGTTCTCAGTACCACTCCACAACCTGTCATTTAAATTTTCTGCACCATATAAGACATGAAAAGCAAGGGAAAAGCTATGCCAAAGTAATCTCATTTCTTTTTGAAACAAACTAGCAAAGCAAACAGTAGAACATTCTGATTTCAAAAAGCATTCAATGAAGTTTCTCATGAGGCTTCAATCAATGAGCCACAATTATCATGAGTCTCTTGCACAAAAAGCCTCTTGCAGGCAAATGAGGCAAATGGAGAAATACAGTCTGGATGATGGCATAAGTGGATCAGTGGCTGGTTAAACATCCATATTCACAGTGTGACAATTATTAGAACAATGTCAATTTGGATTACAAGTCTCTAGTGGTAACATTTACAGGGCTTTATCTTTTACCCTCTTCCACATTTATGTAAACATCTTGCATATAAATAAACAAAGCACTGCTTATCTACTTGAAGATGGAACTGAGTTCAACTGAATTACTAATCTCTGATAAAGAATAAGGATATAAAAGATTCCCAGAGAAAATCCTAGTTCTTCTCTTGGATTCTTATATTATGTTTATGTTGTATGTTGTTCAGACCACTATCATAGAAATCATGTTTTGTTATACAAATATTTATATCTTTCTCTCCCAACATATATAGGTTCCTGGTTTCTATATAATTTTACACTCAGGTATGAAAAAACTGTACATTACAAGATGGAGAGACCTGTAGTTGACTATATCCCAAAGATAAGCCAACAGTATGCAGTTGCTAAAAATCACAGTGCAGAATTCTGATTCTAGCCAAGATGGAGTAACAGAGAGGATTTACTATACTACCTAAAATATCAAAAAATGGACAAAATATATGAAATGACATTATTCAGAGCATGAAACATCAGGCATCAAAAGACAGTGATCCCAAAGAGATGGGAAGCAAATAAGGTGAGCTCTGACACTACCCCAGCTTACTGTTGAGAAAATTTTAAGGCCATGTAGCAAAGACAGGCAACCTAAGCAAAGTCCAACAGATTCCCTGAGTTGAGAAGATGGAGCTGAGCCTGGGAAGACAAAGGTGGCTACAGTTTGCAGGATTGAATACCAGAGAGAGGAAAGGCACAGAGAGAGGGAACCAAGAGTCTATAGAGAATGTCTAACAAGTATTTGCCTGAGTACTGATTAGTGCATAAATTATGGAGAAAAACTAGCCAAGGGAAAGAATCATATGAAAGAATCAGAGGTATGCCTGATGCTCATAGCAAGCTTACAATTATACCTGTGCCTAACAGACTGGAAACCTCGAGCTGCAAAAGGAATTGAGTAGAGTGCACATAAGTCTTTCACCTCAATAGTGAGGAATAATTTAATCTATCTTTACCTGGCTCTGGTCTCATCTAACAAGTCATAAAAGTAAGACTCCAAGTTCCAACTATTTCCAAGTAACTTATCTTTGTCCCAGAAAAAAACCCAAAAATGTTTATGAGTATATATACAAAAATATACAGCACCTAGTAAGGTAAAATTAGGTCTGGTATTCAATTAAAGATTACCCAGCATGCAAAAATGTAGGAAAACACAACCAATGAGGAAAATATTCCATCAATCAAAGCTGACCCAGTAATAATACAGATATTAGCTGATAAAGTTATTTAAAAAGGTTGGGCAACGCTGCTCACACCTGTACTTCCAGCACTTTGGGAGGCCAATGTGGGAGAATTGCTTGAGCCCAGGAGTTCAAGACCAGCCTAGACAACATAGTGAAATTCTGACTCCACAAAAAATTATCTGGGTGTGGTGACACACACCTGGAGCCCCAGCTACTAGGGAGGCTGAGGCTGGAGGATTGTCTGAGCCCAGGAGGTTGAGGTTGCAGTGAGCCGTGATCATGCCACTACACTTCCAGCCTGGGCAACAGAGTGAGACCTTGACTCAAAAAAAAAGTTATTAAAAAAATATACCCTAGCTGGGCTCGGTGGCTCAGCCTGTAATCCTGCGCCTTTGGGAGGCTGAGGTGAGTGAATTGCCTGAGTCTGAGGGTTCGAGACCCGCCTGGGCAGGCAAGACCTCATCTCTACAATAAATCAAAAAATTAGCTGGGCGTGGTAGCGCATGCCTATAGTTCCAGTTACTTGGAAGGCTGAGGCAGAAGGATTGCTGGAGCCCAGCAGGTCGAGGCTGCAGTGGCCGGGAGTGGCCACTGCACTCCAGTCTGGGCGACAGAGTGAGACTCCAACTCAAAAAAAAAAAAATACCCTGCCGGGTTCAGTGGCTTAACCTATAGTGCCAGCACTTGGCAAGACCTTGTGTCTACAGCAAATCAAATTTAGCCAGGTGTGATAGCGCACACCTGTAGTCGTGGCTACTTGGATGGCTGAGGCAGAAGGATCGCCTGAGCCCAGCAGCTTTGCCCAGCCTTTTTAATAACCTTATCAGCTAATGTCTGTATTATTACTGGGTCAGCTTTGATTGATAGATTATTTTCCTCATTGGTCATGTTTTTCTACATTTTTGCACGCTGGGTAATCTTTAATTGAATACCAGACCTAATTTACCTTACTAGGTGCTGTGTATTTTTGTATACATACTCATAAACATGTGTGTGGCTATGTATATATATATATATATATATATATATATATATATATATATATATATATAAAAGGATGACTGACTATCAGAAGCAATGCGAGCAGAACAGTGAGTAGAGCAACATCTTTTAATGTGCTGAAAGAAAAGTGATGCCAACCTACAATTCTATACACAGCAAATAATGTTCTTCAAAAATGGAGGCAAAATAAAGTCATATACAAAAGCTGAAAGAATTAATCACCAACCAACAAATACTACAAGAAATGTTAAAAAGAAGTCCTTCAGGCAGAAGGAAAAGGATAGCAGATGGAACACAGATTTATACAAAGGACTTAAGGACATAAAATGTAGTAACTACATGAGTAAATACGTAAGAGTCTTTCTAATTATGCAAATCTTTAATAGTAATTGATTATTTAAACAAAAATAATAACAACGTAAGCTTTGTTAACATATAAAAGTAAAATATAATTGCATAAAGGTTAAGAAGGGAAAAATAAAAGTATACTATTGTAAGGCTCTACTATACGTGAAGTGGCATAATAGCACTCAAAGATATACTATGATATTATAAAACTTCAAGCAACCACTAAATAACAAAAGTGTTAAAGCTAATAGGTCAATGAAGATACAGAGTTATTTAAAAAGTCAATTAATCTAGAAGAAGACGGAAAAACAGGAAAAAGTAAATCCAAAAACAGACGCGATAAGTGGAAAACAAATTGCAAGATGATACATTTAAATCTATAACGAAATTGCTTTAATATAGTCTATTTGTGTGTTCCCTCTACCAGACTGATGGTTCCCCGAAGGAGATACTGGACCCTATGTTCCTCTGCATTGTAGGAACTGTCTCATGAAAGGTTTTCCAAAAATATAGACGGGGTAGGGGGAGGAAAAGGGAGGAAAGGTGGTCATTCTACTGACGCCTCGTTCACTACTCTGTCTTTTATAGGAAACTATTATTATCATTCATTTATTCAACTGTAGCCTCTTTAATAAGGTACAACTATAAAATTCAGGTATAACACTTCTACACAAAATACTTCTAATTAATCCAGCATCATATAAGTTTTTTCTGCATTTAATCGTCTTTCCTTAATAAACCGTGATTTGTAAAGAAGTCACTAATAGACATTTTCTGTCCACATGCTTGAGCCACACTGAGTAATGTATCCCAATAAGTTAAGCGAAAAGGAAAATTTGCTGGTCCAGGAGCCAACACAAGTGACCCACAGAAATGAGAGGATGAATCCTTAGACAGTTACATCTGCCACTGCAACACAGCTGCTGAACTAACTAGAGAGAGACTTCATTGTAGAGAAAGACTTCATTATCATCTTTCCCCTTGGTAATCCTGACTTTATACCTCCTCTCTTAGATATTAAATTAGAATAGCTAAGAGTGTAACAATATAACAATAATTCTCAAGGATTTTCACCTTGTTTAGTAAGGGCTTCTCGGAGAGCAGGAGTTATCATAGCTCTTCTTTCACCATCTTCATTTCTCCCTGAGTTCCTGAACAAACCAGTGTTATCTTCCTGCTGTTCCTTTTCTCTCTGCATTAAAACAAAAAGAATGAAATCCAGAATTGGCAACATGCAAGGAAAATGACATTACAACAATCATGAACACCTAGAGTCAACAAAAAGGTCCATTGTGAACTATGGCCCGCAACCCTGTCCTCTCCACAGTGATCACATTACCAATTAGACAGTGATCTGAAGATATGTCAGGATTCTTTTTTTTTTCAAGTAACCATATAGACAAATACATACACCAAAAAACACAAATCAACAGTGCACTTATCTAGGTATTAAACACTTTCAGCAATCTGAATACAGACGGCTGCCTAGTTTTTGCAAGTTACTTATTTTCCCTAAATCTCAACGTCTTCACCTGAAAAGGGAGAAAAACATTATCTATGGAGCAGAAATATATTTAAGATTAAGTAAAACAAAATCACCTGACACAATGCCTAATCCATAATAAGTGTTCAATAAATTACAACTACTGCTGGTATTATATCTGCAAATCCCAAAAACATGAAAAAAGTGCTCTGAGCTGCCCTGAGAGGCATCAGCTCAGAGACCAAGTTATACCACTACCAACAACAGCTGCCCCAAATGGCCCCTTCTAGAAGATCTCGTGAGGGAAATTTCTTGTCAGTGATAGAAAAAGATATGCTTAAGAAAGCAAGAGGATAATATAACACTGATTGTGTTTTATGCTAACTTTGGCCACTAGAAAATTCAGCAGTATACCTTTGATCATTATCACAAAACCTTGTATCATGCTTTTTCCTGTATTTACTATAGTTGGTTTCATACTTCAAGATGACCCTCATTCACTCTTCCCACTGATTTCTTCCTTTTTTTGAAAATCCTTTTATAAGGGGGACTCCAAAAATCCGGAATTAATTTTTGGCGGACAGGCCCCTAGCAGTACAGGTTTCTCCCACTAGGTAAGTGTTCTAGGAACCTATCAGCATTACTGTACCAGCTAGCGTTGTTTTGAGAGGCTACATTCAGCTTCGGTTAATTTTTTTCTGGAGAGTCTCTCAACATGTTTGCCCATTTCATGATGGGTGATTTATACAAACAACCTGCCCACACTGTGCTGAGTGTTCAGCAGTTTTGGCCAAAACTGGCATGCCCCCCATGCCCTACCCTTCCTATTCGCCCAATCACGCCCCAAACAACTTTTTCCTGTTTCTCTGAATTTTTTTTCGAAAAAAGTCCTCCAAGGGAAACGTTTAGCCAATATGGAAGAGGTGAAACAAAAAACAGTAGAAGACATCAAAACGGACGAGTTCAAAAACTGTTTTCAGCAGTGGAAAAAGCATCTGGATAGGTGTATTGCATCAAAGGAAGAGTACTTTGACAGTGACTAAAGCTCAAATATGTAAGAATAAATACACCATTTTTTATAAATAAATTCTGGGTTGTTTGGGGTACCCCCTTGTATATATGTATACATTTGAAGTTATCTCCATATGTTTTTTGAAAGATAGCAGAGTGCCAAATAATAATTTCAGAGACAACACCCAAAGTCTGTGTCACACTGTAGAGGAGACACTTATCAAATCTTACAAAGAGCTGTAGAAATTAAAAATACCTTAGCAATGGCCTCATCACCAAGTCCCAGACCCTTAGTGCCTGTCCATTTTGAATGTCCAGCCATCCTGCCCCTGGTGATTCAGAGAGTCAACTCACTGTAATACCCTTTCTACCTGAAAATAAGAATACCTCACAGATGATACAATGTCTGAAAACTGCTTCAGATGAAAACAGAAGGGGATACATGAAGGACACCTGAGGGAGAATGACCCACGGGTTGCTGGTTGATGAAGCCAGGCAAAAGGCACTAAGGGTTCACTACGTCACTCAGTCTAGTTTTGTAAATATTCAAAATTCTCTAGACACAAAATGTGAAGCAAGATTAAAAGGTGAAACACATAACAAAGTAAGCCAGCCAAATAAAAATTCGTCTACTTTCTCTACTACTTCAGGGACACTGACTGAAATAAGAAGTCAGTGAAAAGAGTCAAATGTACCAAAGGAGAAAAGTAAACCCACGTTAAGTTCTATCTGTCCTAAAAGTCAGCATTCCAAATCACTAAATATAATCAAAATGCAAAGCTAATGAACAAACTTGCTTCCATTAATATAGCTCTTGACAACATATTTCCAAATGAATTGAAAAATTTATAAACAAACATCCACCATTTGTTCTCATCTATTATAAAAGTAATTACTTTAATGCTAGGCATTTTATACAAACAAAAAGGCTCCAATTATTTTGTGAAAATATTTTTAGATAAAAGAAGAGATCATTTGGCTGTTTTGGGGGGGATTTTTTTTGGAGATGGGGTCTCACTGTGTTGCCCAGGCTGCTCTCAAGCTCCCAGGTTCAAGCAATCCTCCTCTCAGCCTTCCAGTTATTTTTTTTTCCCTCTAAAAGCAAATGTGTATGCTTGAAAAGGAAGTGCCGTGGCAGAGCAAAATAAACTAACCTTGACCTTGAAAGCATTTAAAAGTCTCTGAAGTAATTCCACAGCAACTTACTGTGAATCCTCCACTTATCATGTAAAAATTGACAGAAGGTGGCACTTTTTGCCCTCAAAGCCTCTGTCACCACACAACATCAGTTTATTTGCTTGCCCCAAAAGCCATAGAAAATTCAAAACTTGACCCAACCCATAACACTGGCCTCTGACCACTATGCCCAGGTCTCCACAGATGCCCTCTTGTAGTTTTAAACATAAACTTCTGACTCCTATGAAAGGAATACACTCTAACAAATGGCCATGAAACACTGTCCACGGCCCATCACCAAACAAATGATCTACTCTAAAATGTGAGTGCTGCTACTCCAGATTCAATCATAAGGGCTACGATTAAAGGCCTTGAGCACTCAGGACAAACAGTTACCATTCATTCCCTCTACCGCTGTTCAGTCCTATCTTCCACATGCAGTAGGAACTTCATTTCTGGAACTTCATTTCTGGGAAGAAATGCAATGGTTCATAACACTCCCCAAGGGAGTTTAAAATTTAAAGCACCATTCAAATTCTAACTCTAATCTCCTAGGTGCAGACATTGTTCATTCTCTGCCCAGAACAGAACAATGTAACAACCACATAAGAACCATATATTTTTATGTATTTATGTATAGTTGTGACATGGCCTAAGCAGAAATAGATGAAGATCCCAGAATCAGTCAAGCTTGATTCCTTCCTCTCCTGTACATGCCATCTAACAGTGTGCGACAAAGTCCTAGGATTTCAAGTCTCAACATTGTGCTTCTCTCCATCCACAGTGCCACTGCTCCCGTCTACAACCTTGGTCTCTCCTGAGGGACGAATGACTGCAGTAGCCAAACAAAATGGTCTCTCTGTCTCCAACCTCTACTTCGACCCCTTCCCATCTCCCATGAGAGAGAGAGAGAGAGAGAGAGAGAGAGAGAGAGAGAGACTTGCCTTGAAAGAAAACTTGTCTCCTCTCCAAATTGCATTTCCTGGTATGCGAAAAAGGAAAGTCAGCTGTAAGCCAATTTCCTAAGGCACTTTCGAAAATGACAATGAATAAGGAAATATTTTCCTTACAAAGTGACAGGGATACATGAATCGTATATAATAATGGGAGTTAAACAGTGGCATTAATTTTCAAGGTATCATAAAATATCACCTCATTCATTTTCACACCATCATCCCACAGTACCACCCCCATTTTGCCTAGGATAAAAACAAGGCAAAAAGCGATTTCCTAAGAAGTTTCAAGGTAAAAAAATGCCACATAGTTGGACAACTGCCAAACAGGTGTTTTGCAACAAGCGAGCTGTTTCTTACCCAAGCACACATTTCTCCTGGCAAAGATTATTTTTGATTGTTTGTTTTACTGGTCCTCATTTACTGTCAGGTGACTCCCTTCCTTATCAATTCATACAGCAAACTTTGGATATAGAATCCCCAGGTTCTCTAGAGGCTATTTTTCTATAGTCAACCAGCCTAGCCTGCAGCCATGCCAGCACAGGGTGGACATCAGTAAATGTTGGCTGAATAAATGAATAACAGTCTCAAAACTATCGGACAGCTATTTCTAGCCCCAGAATACTAGACCCCACTTCTTTCAGTAACTAATTCCAGACCTGGTAACTTTGAATATTAAAAATCACTTCTTAGCTGGGCGCAGTGGCTCACACCTGTAATCCCAGCACTCTGGGAGACTGAGGTAAGAGGATTGTCTGAGCCCAGGGGTTCAAGACCAACCTGGGCAACTTGGTGAGACTTCATCTCTACAATAAATAAAAAAAAAAATGAGCTGGGTGTGGTGGTGCACATCTGTAGTGCTAGCTACTTGGAAGGCTGAGGCGGAAGGATCGCCTGAGCCCAGCAGATCAAGGCTGCAGTGACCATGAGCATGCCACTACCCTCCAGCCTAGGCAACAGAGTGAAACTCTGACTCAAAAAAATAAAAAATCTCTTCTTCATGTTTAGTTATGCATAAAGAAAAGTTTTTAATATCATTAATAAAATTAGTTATCAATAACTCCTGCTACAATTTAACCCCTCAGGTTCCCATTTCTTTAATTTCTTTAATAAATGAATCACAATATCAGAGGGAGAGGGGAGGAGGAAGAAAAAATAAATAAAAAGAATAACAATATCATTTACTTGTCATATCTCAGTTTTTAGACCAATTTTCATCATGACTCAAAACTTTTCGTATATACTAGGTTTTAAGGATGCCTTTTGCACTAGAAGAAAAGCAGTTTGACCATGTCAAGGGCTTTACTCTGACAAAGTGATTCTATTTTGGATAACCTACCTGAGAAAATGATTTTGGAACTCACTGTTAAGTGTCCCTGGCTACACAGGCCATAGGTGAGTCAAGACGGCTTAAAGGCAGCATGTTGAGGTTGAAGGGATGTCACTGAGGTTGAAGAAATGTCACCCTCAAAGCCTTAATAATTATGAAACTAGTTTCATGTTATTCCACTGCAGTGCCAGTGTAACTTTACCATCAGAACTGGACACACTGAGATCCTTTTGTAATTTATACAGCTATTAAATTGAAATGTTTCTCTGATGAGTAATTATCAAGCATTTGCCATTTATTTCTAAAACTAATGATACTGATATGAGTGTTTGCTTAGCCAGAACATGCTGTGGGGACTTTTTAGCAACATTTATTTACTGCAGGAAAAAAATAGAAATAGGCTTTACATGTATAAATCACAACACAAGAGAAACAGAAAATAAACAATCTAGGAATTGTCAGGCTCTCCCTGATTCTGGTCCTCTTAAGTGCTAGAGCTTCCCTTCTGGGAACCACTCTTCCCTAGGGAAGGCAGCCAAGAGGAATGACACAAAGGGCTGGAGTCTAGGCTTGAAGCCACCTCAAACCAGCCACTGGACCATGGGCAAACTGCTTAACCTCTCTAAGATTCAGTCGCCTACCTTGAAAAACGATAAAATGCAGACAACAGTATGGATATCTCAGGGCATTGTGAGGACTGAATGAGATAATTCAATGTGTACTTTGATTCCTCCTAATACTCTGAACCTACTTTGAAGCTATCCTCTCCCCACACCCTCAACCCATTCTCCTATTCAGTCAAGTCATATTACATCCCACTGCCCTTAGGATTAAGCTCAGACCTCCACTGGAGGCCATGAGAAGGCCTCGAGGATCCTGCCCCTGCCTTCCTTCTCCGTGTCTCCTCTTCAAACAATCCCACCCCACTCAACTCTAGGTGTACCAAAATGTTTAGCTTTCCCCCAAACACACTGCTCCCTAACACCCCATTCCCCCCACATCTGCATTTGTCTCCCTAACATTCCAATGTTTCAGGCCTGGCGCAGTGGCTCAAGCCTGTAATCTCAGCACTTTGAGAGGCCAAGGTGAGAGGACTGCCTGAGCCAAGGGGTTCGTGACCAGCCTGGGCAACTTGGTGAGACCTCGTCTCTCCAATATATCAAAAAATTAGCTGGGTGTGGTAGTGTTCACCTGTAGTTCCAGCTACTTGGAAGACTGAGGCGGAAGGATCACCTGAACCCAGCAGGTTGATGCTGGGGCGGCCATGAGCGTGCCACTGCATTTCAGCCTGGGTGACAGAGTGAGACTTTGACACCAAAAAAAAAATTCCAATGTTTCAAACTTTAGAGCTCTTGTTCTTGGAAATCACTACAATACTCAAATTCTCTTCAGTCCTGAAATTGCCATCTTAGACATTAGTATGGAGAAAAGGAGGTAGAATACCAGGGTGATATTCTAGTCAGACCAAATCTATCCCATCTGAAGATGCTTTCTTATATAATATTACTAGTTATCAAGTATACACTATGTGGATGGGTTAACTCTTAACCTTTATAACAACTTTGCAGATACTGTTCTCTCCCACATTACAAATGAGAAAACTGAAGCACAGAGGTGTGAAATAAGTTGCCCACAGATACACAAGCTGAGGAAGTATGACTCCATGAAAGCTAGTGAGTGTTACTCAAAAAGAAGTCTCACAACAAGTATTTTGACCCAACTCTGGAGCCAATACTCATAAGCACAAGAGCACACCACTCCCCTCCACGGTAGCAACTAAGGCAACCCGACGAGGCATGTAATGATGATCATGCGGAAAACAGGCCAGGATTGTGTATGAACCAGCCTTCAAGAAAATGCCAGAAAAACATACAAAAAAGAAAAGCCAAGCAGTAAAAACCTTCGTCACCAAGTTTAGTATCCTATATCCAATATAAAATGAAAACAAAGAACATATTTGAAGACTCTGCTATAACCCAGCAATAATAAAAAACAAAAACTGGTGGTTTATTTTCATGTCATATTAAAGTCAGAAAAGATGTATTTTTCCCACGGATCTGATGATTTTATGAGAGATTTTTATGAGAAAACTGAAACATCATAAACTGGCTGCGTAAAGTTCATGAAGTCCAAAATCATTTCATTTTAAAAAATAATTTACATGGATGTCCAAAATTTTCATTAGTGCATTCTCCAGTGCCCTCTAATGGCCACAAGATGAAAAAGCAAAGAAAAACCACCCACAAATTTTCCCAAACTCTTTGCCCACTATACAAAGCTTTAAATAAAGCTTAACCTGGTGAAAAATCCAGAAATTTATCTAAATCTTCTACTTCATGTACCATTTTAAGACAGTTTCATCAGTGAAAAGTACTCAGGTTTTTAATTAACAGTCATAAAATTATAAATTTACTTGACCCAGTATACCAATTTGGGAAAAGTATAACCTAAGAAAATATTCATGCATTCTTTAGAAGTGAAAAAGTTTTCACACTAGTGCTAATCATAACAGCAGAAAACTTGAAAACAAACCAAATGACCAACTCTGAAAAAAATGTGTAAACCAGTTTAAAATGCCTAAACAAATGTACTTCTCCTCACTTCACTGCCTAATCAGGGTTTCTGAGATTATAAAGTACTTTCAAACAAAGCAACTCTCCAGGAAAGGTAAAGGTTGTAGTCCATGTTCCTCAGAAAAGGAGATAAAGCTAGGGAAGGTTAATCTATACTCTACATTCTTGTCATTTTTAATTGCACCTCATTCCTGGCTTCTAAAATACAAAAGCTACAAAAAATGAGAGACAACACCAATATATGGAAGCATGGGTTGAGTATCCCTTATTTAAAACGCTTGGGACCAGAAGTGTTTCAGATTTCTTTTTTTTTTTTTCAGATTTTGTAATATATGCATTATACTTATCAGTTGAGCATCCCAACTCTGAAGAATCTGAGATCTGAAATGCTCCAATGAGCATTTGCTTTGAACATGATCACGGTTCATGCTCAAAAAGTTTCAGGTTTTGGAGCGTTTTCCATGTTTCAGATTTTCAGATTTGGGATACTCAACCTATATTAAGATATAAGTGACAAAATGCTACAAGAAGAGAAAGATAGTAATTTTAAATTTAGAAAATAATCTAGGATATTACCATTTAGACTGTTACATTCACCAGAGCGCTTATTTTTTATTATAAGTTTTGAAAAAGAAGCCAAACAACCCAATATAAAAATAGATGAACAACCGTGTATAATAAAGAATAAGATGTCTGGCCTTTGATCCCAGCTCCTGGAAGGTAGCCTCTAAATTCTTGGAAATTCTCAAGTGATAGGAGGATCTTTGTTATTCATGATGGGCCCTCAGACCATATCTGACAGTTTAAGCTTACAAGATGCCTCATGGTGAACCCCTGAGGTATCGGCCCAAAGTTCGGAGTAAGAGGGGGTGCTCACGGCAGAGCCAAGCACACAGGCAAAAAAAAAAAAAAAACATCAATCATGTCTATGTAATGAAATCTAATAAGAATTCTGGAGACCAAAGCCCAAGTAAGTTTTCCATGTTGGCAATAATCTGCATATTGTCACAAGTCAATGATGGACATGACCTAGGGACAATGGGAACACCACATTTGAAAACAACAGAACCTCCTCAGATTTTGCCCTATGCACATTCTCTTCCTTTACCTGATTTTCTGTAGCCTTTCCCTACAATGAACTATAACCTTGAGTATAACAGCTTTCGGGGCGTTCTATGAGTCTTTCTAGCAAATTATCAAATCTAAGGGTGTTTTAAGAAACTCAACAAACTTGGAGTGGGTGTCAAACTTGAGAGCAGTCTCAGGGACTGTGCCCTCAGACCTTACAGTTTAACTCAAGCTAGACAGAAAGATTCAAAGAAGAAAAAAGGCAAATGGACAATAAACCTATGAAAACACATTTAATCTCGCTCAAATGTTAAAAATGAAATTAAAATGAGGTTACTCCTGAGCCCGCGGGTTCAAGACCCGCCTGGGCAGCGAGACCTCAGCTCTACAATAAATCAAAAAATCAGCTGGGCGTGGTAGCGCATGCCTGTAATTCTGGCTACTTGGAAGGCTGAGGCAGAAAGATCACCGGAGCCCAGCAGGTCAAGGCTGCGCTCCAGTCTGGGCGACAAAGCAAGACTCCGACTCAAAAAAAAAAAAAAAAAAATGAGGTTACTATTTTTTACCTTTCAGATTGGCAAGATATAAAAGATTGATAACACCTGAAATGTACAGAAATAGACATTCTCATATCTCTTCTATGCTATAAGCAGAAGTGAATTTTTTTTCAACATTTTACAAAGTTATTTGGAAATAACAAAACTATATAACTTCGTTTGGCCCAGGAATTTCAATTTTAGGAATTTATTCTTCAGATAAAATCATACCAGTCATAAAAAATATAAGCAAGAATGTTTATTACAGAAATAAGAAAACACCTAAATGTTAATCAACAAGAACCAAATAAATTATGGGACATACTGTGGATGGCCTTAAAATGAATTCATTTATATGACAGGACTGGAAAGCTGTCATGTTAAAAGAAAAAAAAAAAGCAGTCTATAGCCTTGGAGGACAAAATAATCCCATTTGTGTAGCCAAAAACCAAAATTATACCAAAATATAAGTATGTCTGTGAAGGCAGTAAAATAGCTGGAAGAATATTATCAAACTGTAAACTGTGGTTTTCTATAAAAAGTAGATTCAGGAAGAACGGGTATAGGGGACTGTGGTCTGCGAAATCTTGTAACGTGCAAACAAGGTTTTAAATTAAAGGAAACTACAAAAAGAAGAGTCAGATAAAGTTATACATTTTCAAAATAAATGAGAGACAGTTTCACCACCTTAAAAATGCCTCCCCCACATCTAACACATAAAAGGTAAAGAGAATGGAGGTAACAAGAGGGGATCTTTTGAACACTTGTTTGGAAAATGTTAAGATACTTTGAAGCCGGGCTCAGTGGCTCAGCCTGTAATCCGGCGCCTTTGGGAGGCTGAGGTGAGTGGATTGCCTGAGCCTGCGGGTTAGAGACCCGCCTGGGCAGTGAGACCTCATCTCTACAATAAAATCAAAAAATCAGCCGGGCATGGTAGTGCATGCCTGTAATTCCAGCTACTTGGAAGGCTGAGGCGGAAAGATCGCTGGAGCCCAGCGGGTAGAGGCTGCGGTGGCCGGAAGCGGTCACTGCACTCCAGACTGGGCAACAGAGTGAGACTCCAACTCAAAAAAAAAAAAAGATATTTTGAGCTCCCCTTCAACCCTCAAATAGAGAGAAGTTGACTCTCACTCTCAAGCCACACAAAAAAGGCTTCTAATCAAGTCTTCCAAAGAAGCTGCTGGTATCTGAAGTTAGGCCAGCCTTGTATAGGACTTTGCCCTAGTCTGACACTAACCCATGTTGGAACTAAAATGAACTGCAGGACACCCAGATGGTGCCAGAGAATTGGCATCAGAACATGCAATGTCCTTTCAGTGAATATAGCTAGAAAATACCGTTTATTTAAGTGCATACACACATACATGCATATTTAAGCTATACTTTTTTTATTTGTTTGTTTTGGTTTGTTTTTTTTTTTTTGAGTTGGAGTCTCACTCTGTCGCCCAGACTGGAGCACAGTGGCGGCTCCCAGTCACCGCAGCCTCGACCTGCTGGGCTCCGGCAATCCTTCCGCCTCAGCCTTCCAAGTAGCCGGAATTACAGGCAAGCGCTACTATGCTCAGCTGATTTTTTGATTTATTGTAGAGATGAGGTCTCGCTGCCCAGGCGGGTCTCGAACCCACCTGGCAATCCACTCACCTCAACCTCCCAAAGGCGCGGGATGACAGGCTGAGCCACCAAGCCCAGCTGAACTATACTTTTACAATGTAACAATAAGTATACTTTTTTAAATCCTAAATTCATATCAGCCTCCAAATCAAATGCAAAACCACTTGGAAATCACATTAATGCATATGGATTCACCATATTATTTTTCACAGAATGCAAGGATACTCCATTGTATGAACACACCATGCTTCTGCATAATCTTGTGCAAATGCTGTTTTGCATTGGGGAAGATGTAACTTCAAGGCAAATTCATACAACTAGGCCTGCTGGATCATGGGTAAATGTATATGTGATTTTGGTAAAAACTGTCAAAAACCCCTCTGCACAGGTCATACCTTTTTGGACTCTCACCCACAAAGTATGAGTGCCTGTTTAATTCATCAGCTGTTGTCCAGCTTTTGAATTTTTCCTATTTTGATAGGTGAGAAATGTATGTCAGTGTCGTTTTCACTTGCATTTCTCTTATTATGAGCAAAGTTGAGTACCTCGTCCTATGTTTAAATCTCCTTATAAGGCTTTTTCTGATAACTGTCTATATGCTTTACCAACTTTTTCTACTGGAGTTTTGTTTTTTTTTTTTAATTTCTAAGAGTTCTTCGTATGGTAGAAAGATTAACCTTTTGTTAGAGAGATAAGGGCAAATATTTTCTCCTGCTTTATCATGTGTCTTTTGATTTTGCTTACAGCCATATAAAACTCTTTAAAATCATTCATAAGCTCAATATTCATTTACTGCTACTAGATTCTGAATCATGTAGAAAAGCTTTTTCCAGGTTGTAAACTAATGCAATGAATTCTATTATTTGTATTTCCTTTTTTTTTCTCAAAATTTAGCTTTCTAGCCAGGTTCGGTGGCTCAGCCTGTAATCCCAGCGCTTTGGGAGGCTGAGGTGAGTGGATTGCCTGAGGCTGCGGGTTCGAGACCTGCCTGGGCAACTTGGCGAGACCTCATCTCTACAATAAGTCAAAAACTAGCCGGGCGTGGTAGCGCGCACCTGTAGTTCCAGCTACTTGGAAGGCTGAGGCGGAAGAATCGCCGGAGCCCAGCAGGTTGAGGCTGCAGTGGTAGAGAGCGGCCACTGCACTCCAGTCTGGGTGACAGAGTGAGACTCCAACTCAAAAAAAAAAAAAAATTTAGCTTTCTGATCCATTTGGAGACTACTCTGATACATACTCACAGTAATAGATGTTGTCACAGTATCAGTTATTTTTAAAGTCCCTTTTTTAAATTCCAGGACTTGAGATTCCACCTTTAACATATATGAAATTCCCACATATTCTTGGGTCTATTCTTAGGATCTTATTCTGTTGCATAGGTCTTTCTGTCTCATCATGAGCCAATCAGTACGACAGTTTTAATTATAGATGCCTTGAAGTATGTTTCAATATCTGGAAGGGTTAATCCTTCTCATTACTGCTTTGCCAAGGTTTTCCTAACTATTCATACAAGCTTATGTCTCCAAATGAACAGACCAGGTGAGGGGGTGGGGGAAAACTAATTGAAATTTTTAGTGATAACATCAGATTTATGTAGTAAGAGGACTGACACCTTTATCATTCTGAGTCACCCTACCTAAAACAAGGGAATGTCTTTCCATTTGCTCAAGTCCACTTTGGTATCTTTCAGGAATGTTTTGAAGTTTTCCAACACAGGTTTAAGCCATTTCTTTTTAAACTTATCCCTATGTAATTATTTATCTCTTATGTAGCTATTGTAAATGAGGTCTTCTTTTTCACTATTGATTCTCACTGGTTATTGTTTGACAATATAAAGGCTATTGACTTTTCACATTACTGTATCCTGCTACCTTACTGCATTCTTTCATTAGAATTTGTGTAGGTTTTATCATAGATTTTTCTCAAGTTTTCTAATAGCTTTATTTCTTTTTTCCTGAGGCTTGTGAAGTTGATACATTTTTAGTTCACAGACTCCTCATTTTCCAAAATTCACACTTAAATTGGGACTCTATTTTCATAATATGTTATATATAATATTATTTCAATTTTAGATCATTGGAATCTGCATAAAATCCTACTACATCAAACAATCTTACTTTCATCTAGTCACTGAGACAATTGCAACCCAGGCCAACATTTTCTGGCTTTCTAGGGCCCCCACCCACGCTGATCTCAACACCTACAGGCCAGGCTACCATCCTATTCTCCAACACCACTCAAGTCTATACAACAGGGAAGCAGATTTACACCAGCTCCACTTGGAATCTCAACAACAGCAAATCCTATCAGTTGTTCATCCTCATACAGCCCTGAATAAAGTCTCTCTCACTCTCTACCCCTTTCTCAGTCCTTGTCCTAAAATCTCCTGCTTATCCTCCTAGAAGCCCATTTTCACAGGGCTGAGAAGGAAGACTTTCACAAAGCTCATAACAAAATGGCAAAAAAATTATAAAATTCTCAAGACAGAAGCTAGAAAAATGAAACTTATTGTGAGGTCAGACAGACTACACAGCAATACAGAATACTAAATGTTAACCAACTGCAGGAGCCAAGTTCAATATTTCCCAAAATAACAGTACCTTTCCTTTCTTCACACGATCCATAATTTTGCCAAGATCCTCAACATCAACAACAGAATTTAGGCTCTTATGGTCCTCAGAACCAAACTCTTCCTCACTGGTACTCTCACAGGCCTCTTCCTCCTAGAAGATAAATGCTTCAGAAACACATTGTTCAACGTACAAAGTTTACACTCTCCCACATTGAGAATTCACTGTCTTTACATTTTTAGTTTTAAAAAAAACTTATCGCCTTTGGCATCATACTAATCACTGTGGAAGGGCATCTGTCTCACAGAGTGAGAACAATTAACACCCCATCTGCCCTCCCATGTGACAATGACATGAGCAGGGCTCAGGGGAAGGGGCACATGCTAGGCAAAAGGAAACAGTTGAGGTAGCCTTGGGGTTGGGTCCTCACAGGGAGCTGGCTCGCCCCAAAAGCTAGCTTGGATGCAGTCTCCTCGCCACTCCGGCAGCACCCCAAGTCTGAAGCAGGGTGGATGGTCGGGGAAACTGCTCCGGGTCCCTGCAAGCCGGGAAAAGCCAGGGACCAAATGGCCCCTAGCCACTGCACCTGAAGACTGCCTCTTGTCCCTTGTCCCACTGGGGCCCAGCCACCACTGGGGCGCTGTGAGCATGGCAGTGGGTAGTCACACTCCCAGGTCGAGGTCTGAGCTGGGAATGGTGATCAGGCCTCAGGGCCTTTTTTGAACTGTGGCAGCTGATGCTTAGGCCGAAAGCAGAAGAGGACAGACATGTAAGGACACTGGATGTGGGCGGCCTCTAAGCCTCAGTGTTTCCCCAGGTGGCTTATGGGCAGGATACATTCCTGGAGTGGGAACTACGCATCAAAGGAGATAAACTGCCCAACTGCCCTCCAAAAGAACAGTTTACATTCTCACTAGCAATGGATTAGAGCACACCTTGTGCATTCTGGACATCACTGTGCCCTGGAGGCAAAATGAAACTCCTGCATGGACAACTGAGGAGTCTCTTTGTACATCTCAAGTCAGAGACGAGATTTCTCTACGCTGCCCAGGCTGGAATGCAGTAGCATGAACATAGCTTACTGCAGCCTCCAACTCCAGGCCTTAAGCAATTCTCCTGCCTCAGCCTCCTGAGTAGCTGGAATGACAGGCATGTACCACCATGCCCAGTTAGTTGTTTTCTTTTGTTCAAAAGAAATTATGATTTCTGCCTTCAAGCATGAAATCCTTTAAAAAGAAGCGATAATCTCTGATTCTGTCTTTACTCGGTTTTTTTCACCATGTCAACCTAAGGAGAACAAAGTTTATCTTGGAGAGGTCTCTTCCTCTTGCACCCAGATGATCTCTAAAGTCTTCCCAGCTCTGACATGCTGTAATAAGGAATCAACTGTTATCCTAGGTCAATTTTCATCATGCTACTACTCTGATTCTGGAGCACCCTGCTTTGTTTTTGCACTGAAATCATCTGTGTTGGTGATAGAAGTTCCGAAGTCCCTTACTCAAATCCAACATTATACCAATAAAAATATCATGATTTAAAAACTGTCATATGGGGCAATCTCTTTAAGGTCCCCTCCGGCTGTAGGAGCTTTTCTGTCCTTCTAATAAATCCCACTTTCAAAAACAAAAACAAAAACTGTTGTATGAATATGTGGTATGCTGACTGAATATTACCAAAGGAAAAAATGAGAAGTAGAGGAAACATGACATCACTGTGAAGAAACACTCGTTCTGTATCTCTTATGTGCCCAGGACACAGCACTCTCCATATAGTCACTCATTTAAGCCTTAACTACTTAGGATGTATATATGTTCAGCATCATCTCACAGATGAGGAAATTAAGGCCAGAGAAGTTAAGAAATCACAGTCACAGGCACAGTGTAGCTACAGAAGCAGGTACAAATACAGTCTTCATCACTTTCTCTAGTGAGCTGCTAAGCCCAAATCGAAGGATAAAAAAATTTTTTTTTTTTTTTGAGTTGGAGTCTCAATCTGTCACCCAGACCCCAGCCACCACAGCCTCAACCCGCTGGGCTCCGGCAATCCTTCCACCTCAGCCTTCCAAGGAGCTGGAACTACAGGCGCATGCTACCACGCCTGGCTAATTTTTTGATTTATTGTAGAGATGAGGTCTCACCAAGTTGCCCAGGCGGGTTTCAAACCCGCGGGCTCAGGCAATCCACTCACCTCAGCCTCCCAAGGCGCGGGATTACAGGCTGAGCCACCGAGCTCAGCTAAAACATTTTTTTTTTTGAGTAGGAGTCTCACTTCGTCGCCCAGGCTGGAGTGCAGTGGCACACTCACCGCCACCGCAGCCTCGACCTGCTGGGCTCCGGCGATCCTTCCACCACAGCCTTCCAAGTAGCTGAAACTACAGGTGTGTGCTACTGCGCCTGGCTAATTTTTTGATTTATTGTAGAGACGAGGTCTCACTATGTTGCCCAGACTAGTCTCGAACAATCCTCTCGCCTCAGCTTCCCAAAGTGCTGGGATTACAGGCTTGAGCCACCACTCCTGGCAACAGATTTTTAAGAAGTAAAGAAGTTGCTTGTTTCAAACAGCAGACACTTTCTGATAAACTCAAGGATCACTTTTAAGTTAAAAGAAGCATGATGTCAATAACCTTCATGTGCCAGGCAATAAGCCCCACAGTATAACAGATATGTTACACAGTCAGACTGATAGGTGCTGATCAAGCAGTCAATTCAAAATAAAACAGCCCCTCTACTGTTCATGCCCCAGATGATGGGAAAATCATGGATGGTCTTATCATCTCCTATTTTAAACTAGGCCTGCTACTACAGAAGCAGGGCTGTGACGGGTTCACTGGTATATGTTTTGCTTTGTCCATAAATGAGTAGAGTCTTCTCTGCCTTGTTTCCAGATTCAAAATAAACCATTTCCAGAAATAGGTATATGGAGGTGTTCTTTACTAAGGTGAAGCTTCAACAGAAAATCTGCCAGTTAACACTACACTCATCTCCTAGTCTCACATCCAGACTATCAAAGACAGAAATGAGAACACCACCTGAAACATACTTTCCAAAAATTAGTCAGTCTTTTACATCATCTAGCCCAGTGTTTTCCGACCAGTGGATCTAAGCATTTAAGAATATATACAAGCCGGGCTCGGTGGCTCAGCCTGTAATCCAGCGCTTTGGGAGGCTGAGGTGAGCGAATTGCCTGAGCTCGCGGGTTCGAGACCTGCCTGGGCAACTTGGCGAGACCTCATCTCTACAATAAATCAAAAAAATTAGCTGGGCGTGGTAGCGCGCACCTGTAGTTCCAGCTACTTAGAAGGCTGAGTCGGAATGATCACCGGAGCCCAGCGGGTCGAGGCTGTGGTGGCCAGGAGCAGCTACTGCACTCCAGTCTGGATGACAGAGTGAGACTCCAACTCAAAAAAAAAAAAAAAGAGTATATACAATATTGGCTCTTCTGATGTATTTATTTATTTTCCTGGAATTATAATAAAAACCAGTATTGCCAATGTGTCCTATGATCCTATCACCTCATTTAAAATACATTTCTTTCTTGTTTTTTTTCCTTGAGACAGTGCCTTGCTCTGTTGCCCAAGCTGGAGTGCAGTGGCACAATCATAGCTCAGTGCAACCTCAAACTCCTGAGGTTAAGCTATCCTCCCGTCTTGACCTCCCAATAGCTGGGACTACAGGCACATGGTACCACGCCTGGCTGTATATTTTATTTTCTGTAGACAGGCTCTTTCTGTGTTGCTCAGGCTGGTCTCAAACTCCTGGCCTCAATCAATCCTCCCACTTCAGCCTACCAAAGTGCTGGCAAGTATACGAACAGCCTTCATCCTTTTCTCTAAAGAGCTGCTAATCCCAAATCACATTACAGGTATGAGCCACTCTGCACCTGGCCTCATTTCCAATTACTATCAGAATTTTAGGCATAAAGAGACATCAGGAATTATCTAGTCCAATCTCCCCATCATATCCTAAACTACAGGAAAGTAAATGTTTCCCATAAAAGGCTAAATAGTGTAAAGGTATGGTGGCTCATACCTGTAATCCCAGCCAGCATTTTGGGAGACCGAGGCAAGCGGATTGTCTGAACCCAGGGGTTCCAGACTAGCCTGGGCAACATGGCAAGACCTAGTATCTACAATAAATCAAAAAAATTAGCTGGGCGTGGTGGCGCTCACCTGTAGTCCCACCTACCTGGAAGGCTGAGGCAAAAGGATCACCTGAGCCCAGCAGGTAGAGACTGCAGTAGTCATGATCGTGCTGCTATACTCAAACCTGTGCAACAGAGTGAGAGTCCAACTCAAAAAAAAAAAAAAAAAAGGCTAAATTATAAATATTTCTGACCTTGTGGAACATACAATCTCTGTCTCAACTACATAGCTCTGCCACTCAAACAAAAAAGCCGCTACAATAATAATGAATGAGCATGCCTGTATTTCCAAATATTAAAAAAAAAACAGGCAACAGGCCCGTGAGGCAGTTTGCTAATCCCTGTCCTAGACTTTCCTTTATAACTTCTCCTTAGACCCTCACAGTTTCAGACAGAAAATCTCATGTCAGGAATTGACTGCCTCCCAAAGAAACCCATTTTGTCTTCGAATAAAATCTGATCACAACTGCTATTAACTTGGCTCTGTGACCCTGGGAAACTTCAAAAGTTCACCTCGATAAACACTGGATAAAATTCATAGTAGCCACTATGGCTAGAAAATGAATGTGACACATTCCCCCAGTCCTCAGGGAGATTCCAATCCAGTAAGAGACGCATAGATACAAATACTTAAGCAATGCTTTAATGAAAGGGTTTAAAAACACAAAAACGATCCTCGGAGTCTGGGAAGCTGCCTGCTAGGCGATGCCTGAGTCAAAAGTTAAGGTTAAATAAACTGGCCTGGCTAGAGGAAACCAGGTGGGAAAGTTGCTGGAAGTGGTAAGAAAAGTCACTTAGGCAAGTAGCAGGAGGCACGCAGCAACTATAGAGATTACCAGTAGAGAAAGAATAAAGCATACAACACAGGGAGAAAGTGCTACAGAGAAAGATGTGGACCAGACTGCCCAGGGTCTTATCTGTCCCAGAAAGAGAGAATGGAAAGCTTCTGAGGTGGTCTGTTTGGGACTAAGAAGATAACTGAAGGCAGACAAGACTGTAGACAAAGATAACTGTGAACAACTTACTGCAATATTACAAGGAAGAGAAAATGCTGACCTGAACCAAAGACTAACGAGAGCAGAAGACTGACAATTCACACTCTTCTATCACTCGACAAATATTTTCAGCACCAAGAAACCAGGTAAGGAAGAGAGAGAACTATAGGATGAAGGTGGAAAAATTTAACACATTCATGATCGACAAATTTTTCAATTTCCTAATACTGAGAGCAGGTGAAAATTTTTAAAAATCTGCACCTGGTTGCCACAAACTTGTCATTAAGCACAAGTGAAATATTCTTTTCTAAATTGTCATCTTTTTCACAATATAGCTGAAAGTTGCAGACATATCCAGTATTTGCCTCAGATACCACTTGACTAGCATTCTACACTTTGTATTTTTACTCTGATTATAAACCAAATATATGTCATATATGTATTATGTATATATTTCTTCATTTACATTGCATCATTACATCACTATCTGTCTCACTATCACTTATAAATTCACTGGGTTCACCTTTGACCTCAGAAATCTTATCAGCATATATTTCTTCACTTTCCATAATTATATGGTAAATTATTTATAACATTGAAGTATGAAAGCCCTGAAATATCAAAATACAAGTATACAACACTAATTGCAAAAAATGACCAACTTGCAATTTTTACCAACTACATAAATCAATAACAACATTACGCAGTCAATATCAGATAATTATCTCAATTAACTTTCGCTCCTTGCCTCACTATTCAATTTTCAAGCAAAATATAGTAACACATACATGTGACAATGTTGCAGCATTCAGAAACAGAATTTGCAAAGACATAAATTCATGTCAGCAGCAACCAGGAACAGAATTTGGAATGATGTAAATTCGTGTCAGCATCGCCAGTGAGTTAAGAGTCAGATTAGATGCTAAGGCCATGCTAAGGAATGTGGCTTTTATGAAAGCACAGCGGGAAATCACTTTGGGCTTTTAAACAGGAGAGTAATATGATCTGATTTGTGCTTTTAAGATTATTCTAGCCTGGCTCGTAATCCTGCGCCTTTGGGAGACCGAGGTGAGTGGACTGCCTGAGCCCGCGGGTTCGAGACCCCCCTGGGCAGCGAGACCTCATCTCTACAATAAATAAAAAAATCAGCCAGGCGTGCTAGCGCATGCCTGTAATTCCGGCTACTCGGAAGGCTGAGGCAGAAGGATTGCCGGAGCCCAGCAGGTCGAGGCTGCGGTGGCCAGGAGCGGCCACTGCACTCCAGTCTGGGTGACCGAGTGAGACTCCAACTCAAAAAAAAAAAGATTACTCTGAATGTTGTGTACAGAACAGATGAAAGAAAGACAAGAGGAGAGACCAGATAGGAGGTTCCTAAAGCAGTTTAGTCAATAAATATGGTTTGAACTTGCAGGTGAACAGTATGGAAGGAAATGAATGATTTAAGATATATAGCCAGGCTCGGTGGTTCAGCCTGTAATCCCACACATTTGGGAGGCCGAGGTGAGTGGATTGCCTGAGCCTGCAGGTTCGAGACTCGCCTGGGCAGTGATTTATCTCTACAATAAATCAAAAAATCAGCCGGGCATGGTAGCGCATGCCTATAATTCCGGCTACTGGGAAGGCTGAGGAGGAAGGATTGCCGGAGCCTAGCAGGTCGAGGCTGCGGTGGCCGAGAGCGGCCACTGCACTCCAGTCTGGGCGACAGAGTGAGACTCCAACTCAAAAAAAAAAAAAATGTATGTTAGGCCAGAAGTCAGCAAACTACAGTCCACAGGTCAAATCTGGCCAGCCTCACACCAAATCTCAATGTGACAATTCATTTACACATTTCCTGTGACAGTTCTGTGATACAGTGGCAGTTAATAGTTGCAACAAGGCTGGGCTCAGTGGCTCAGCCTGTAATCCTGCGCTTTGGGAGGCTGAGGTGAGTGAATTGCCTGAGCCCGCGGGTTCGAGACCCGCCTGGGCAACTTGGCGAGACCTCCTCTCTACAATAAATCAAAAAAATTAGCCAGGCATGGTAGCGTGTGCCTGTTGTTCCAGCTACTTGGAAGGCTGAGGTGAAAGGATCGCCGGAGCCCAGCAGGTTGAGGCTGCGGTGGCCAGGAGCATGTCACTGCACTCCAGTCTGGGCAACAGAGTGAGACTCCAATTCAAAAAAAAAATAGTTGCAACAGAAACTACATGGCCCACAAAGCTAAAAAATACTGACTAGCTGGCCCTTTTCAAAAAGTTTGCTGACTCTTGCTTTAAACAAAGAACCAACTAGACTTACTGAAGAATTAAATGCAGGAATGTAGAAAAGAAAGGAAGCAAGCCTGACTCTTAAGTTTCTTTCTCAAGCAACTGAGATGGGGGTATTGTTTACTAAAATGGGAAACACTGGAAGTACAGCCTAGGAGACACCCAAGTTCACATTTTAAAGAGGCAGCTGCATATAAGAGAATAGAATTCAGGGTAGACCTTGGAGCCAGAAATACAAATATGAGAAAAACTTGCATACAGACAGTGCTTAAAGCCATGAAACTGGATAGATCACCCAGCAAGAAACAATCAACAAAGAAGTAACCCAACACCAAACATTTAGAGGCTGGATAAAGGAAGAAGACCCCAAGTAAAAAAAAAACCATGAGAATGATGTCATAAAAGACAAGAGGAGAATGATTCAAAGGAGTCTGCTATGTCAAATGCTGCTGAGAAACAAGTAAAATGAAGTATGTCAACTGACAAGAAAGAGGCTGAGGCACAGAATACAATTTAAGTGTTTACTTGAGCCAAAATGAGGATGGCTGTCCCAGGAAACACTTCCCAGTTGCCCAGCTGGAGAGTGCTCTGTCAGCTTTTGTTACAAGCAGATCCTTAAAGGTAAAAGGAACAAGGGGTAGGCGGATACAAAAACATTGATTAGTAATTGGCTATACACTGTTGAACCACAGAGTATGCGTTGTGGTGTTCAGCATATGGCATTTTATGGACACTTGGCATTAGTTAGTCTAGAGCCCACATAACAGGTGGCTTCAAGAGATAATTATTTAGCTCAAGGGAGAGGAATGTGACTGCTGTTTCATTCCAATGCCTCTCTGGACCTGATCATTTAAAGGGGTTTGCATTCTTCAGATAAAAAGTTTTTCTTTTTTTGGTTCTCCCCCCCCCCACAGGCTTGATAACATGACCAACGATGTAGAAAAGAGGAACCTCAGAAGAGCCAAATGGGAGTAGGTGAGAGCTGACTGGGGCTTTTGTCACCAGCCATATGACACCATTACACACCTGAAACAACTGTCCCACAGAAAACAACTAAAAGTAAATAACTTGATATTTTAAAATTCCAATTTTAAATGCACCATAGAGTTGGCCAAAATGTAAGGAATTTACAAAGGACAAATATGACCCAAAAAGGGAGGAGGTAAGTGAGAGATGGAGCTAAAAGTTATCTGCTGAACTCTGGAGACCCCCTTCTGACAGCCCCAGAGGACAGGGGGAAGAGAAGGTAAAGTCAAGGAGAGGCTAAAAGGAGGAGAATGTAAGAGAAAGCCAGAGTCAAAAATAAACTAGACTAGACATAAACTTCAAAAACAAACCCTCAAGAGGAGAAAGGATCTGATTTCCAAAATTAACATATTATAATATTTAAATTTTCCACTTTTTTAATTAAAAAAAAGGCAAAGAAACAAAAAGTCAGGGCCTACTCACAGGGGAAATTAACAGAAACTGTCTACTATGCATCACTGGTGGGAGGTGGAGTCTTTTGGGACATGTTTAGGTGATGAGGGCTCCCCTCTCATGAATGGATTAATGTCACTATAAAAAGGGCTTCTGGGAGTAGGCTTGCTCTCCCCTTCCACCTCCTGATATGTGAGAATGTAAAGAAGACCCTCACCAGACACCAGATGCCAACCCCTTGATCTTGGACTTTGCGGCCTCTAGAACTATGAGAAAAGAACTTTCTGTTCTTTATAAGTTACCTAGTCTCAGGTATTCTGCTATTGCAGCACAAAACTGACTACGACACTACCCCTCAGAAAGCACAGACACTGGACTTACTAGAAAAACACTGTAACTCAACTGTCTTAAATATGCTCAAAGAGCTAAGGGAAACTACAGACAAAGACCTAAAAGAAAGAAGGAGAACAATGCCTCAACAAATGGAGAATATCAACACAGTTACAGAAATTATAAAAAGGAAACACAAAGAAATTCTTGAGCTGAGAAGTACAATGACTGAACCAAAAAATTCACTAGAATGTTTCAACAGCAGGTTTGAGAAGCAAAAGAATCAGCAAGCGTGAAGACAGATAAGAAAAAGAGAAATAGATCATCAGCTGGAAGATGTAAAATAAAGATCTGTATTTTGTGTTTGTTGAAACACAGGTGATTCTAGAGCATGTTTATATATTTATGGCAACAACCTAGTAGAGAGGAAGAGACTGATGATGCAGTAGAGAGAAAAGTGATAAATGAAGGAACCCAATCCTTGATTCTAGAGCATGGACAGACAGTAGTCTTTGACAGGAACCAGGTTTTCTGAGCCAGTATAGATCATGGAGATTTGTAGATGGGCTGGGAAAATCACAAGAGTTTCTCTATGATGGCTTCAGATGAGAGCTGGAAAAAAGGGTAGGAAGGAAAACAGTATCAGTCATCCTGGAGAGTGAGAAGGGGAACTTAAAATGGAATACTGTGAGTCTGGTGGGCAGTTCTGAGTACACACTTGAGCCTGTGTTGTGAATCTGTAGTGAAACAGTAACCAGCAGGCACAGGCAGGCAGATAGTAGGTTTTAACCTGGCTTGATGTTTGGTCAGTCAGGTTAGAAAAGCAAGTAAGAGGCAAGGCAATTAAAGATGCTTATTACAGAGTGAGCATTAAAAAAAAATCTTAACTAGGGTTAAGGAGGGAAGGGAAGTAAACAGTTTCTACTATCCAGTGAAAAAGGAATAGGCTCAAAAGAAGTCTAAAGTAGGGGCCCCAAGGTGAGGTCACAGTAGGACTCTCAGAAGCTTGAATTTTAGATATGACCAAGAAGGGAGAGATCAAGGTCAGTGAAGAAAACCGCTGCTGAAGGTATGAAGGTCAGAAAACTGACAGGCCAGGGTGTTGAATAAATCATCTACATGAATGTCATAGTCACAAAGAAGAATAATAGAAACAGGAGTTGAGAAAAAAAACAGTCAGGATTTAAAGTTGTTGCTGAATTATACCAGTGACCAGGTGGCCAAAAGATAACAGCTGTGAAGATGGCAGAAGTGTTACAGCTTGAAGACATGAGCTGCAAAGGAACTGGGATATTTAAAGAAGGAAGAAAGAGAAATGTTTAGAATGTGAGGGAAGAAAGAGATGAATCTAGGGTGACTTACAGTCTTCAGTCTGAGTGACTAGTGGAGTCATTTAAGTCAGGAGGAACATGTGATCTGTGCATAATGAGATATGAGCTCAGTCTGGGATATATTTAACTTCTCTGAGCCTCTGTTCTTTAACCTGCAAAATGTGGTAGAAATCTACCTGACTCTAAGTTGAGCACAGTAGCTCACGCCTGTAATCCCGCACTTTGAGAGGCAGAGGCAAGAGAATAGCCTGAGCTCAGGGGTTCAAGACCAACCTGAGCAATATGTCAAGATCTCACCTCTATAATAAACCAAAAATTAGCCGGGCATGGTGGTGCATGCCTATGGGTCCAGATACTTGGAAGGCTGAGGCAGAAGGATCACCTGAGTCCAGCAGGTTGAGGCTGTGGTGGCCTGGAGAGTGACACTGCACTCCAGCCTGGGCGACAGAATACGACTCAAATTTTAAAATAAAAAAAATAAAAATCTACCTGACTCTAACAATGCAATGACTAAAGACAAGATATCAGAAAGCATCTAGCACAATATGGCTTAGTTCCTACGGTCGCACTCTCTTTGAAACACCACTACATGAGTTTCAGATCTTCCTTCTAACCAAAAGCCAATGAGATGGTTTCTGGGGGAGACGTCAAGTTTGGTGCCTCCGAACAGAGAGGGAGAGCAGTGAGACATGAACATAAGCTACATACCTCAGTACCTCTGTGATGTAATTCATCTTGAGCGTGAGACCCTGGCTCCATTTCTTCTGAGCCATGCTGATTAGATTCGCATTTGCCCTTCTTGCAGTTGCCACCACAGGATTTTTTTTTCTCTCCTTTCTGCAGTGCCTGCAACTGGGAGATGAACTTGGTCTTCCAAGTTCTGAAGTCGGCTTCGATGCTACCATGCTTGCTTTTAACCACGTCGCTGTCACCCTCCCCACGAGTCAGCACACGATGAGCACCAAGCATCCAGAGCCACTTATCAACATTTTTGCCAACCTGCAAGAGACAGAGATAGATGAGCTAGACACACAACCCTTCAAATCAGAGGTTTTCTTCTGGGGCCCCGGTCATGGGCTGCTGCTGAGGAAGAGAGAACTGCTCAGCAAAAAGGATTCAGGCCTTCAAGCTCCAGCCTTGACCCAGAAGGGCAGCATTTTACATATTCTAATTTCCTGCACAAGACTTTTTTAAACAAAGAGACACACAAAAGGTTAATAATGGAAAAAGAATTTGAAAACTACCACTCTAAATTATGGTCAGTGTGAATATGCATTAAAAAACTAATTAGTTCCAAAAACATAACAAAGCCTATGGGGCTGAATCCCATTAAGTAATAAAGTGCAGATGTAATCAATTTGGCAAGACTCATGATTTCATAAACCTCAAAATTTATTTCATTGTGATAAAGCGATGAAGCTGAGGCACAGGGGTAATCAAGAAGCACAGTTAAAAATGTAACAGGCTTCCTGAGTGGCAAGGCATTAAACAAAATATTTACGTATCTGCATTTTCCCATCCTTAACCTAATTCCTTTGACAATATGAGGGGAAATCTACATCGGGACATAACAAACTGAATGAAAACAAGCTTAAAGGAAGCTCTCCACCTCCACCATCTCTCACACTCAGCTGAAGACAGGCAAGCCAGGCAAAGTCCATCTCTAGAGAGGGTTACACATGCAAACCCCTTAGAAACTAAGAGGTTCCCA
The DNA here is from genome assembly GCF_000164805.1 of Carlito syrichta. Classification (NCBI taxonomy): domain Eukaryota; kingdom Metazoa; phylum Chordata; class Mammalia; order Primates; family Tarsiidae; genus Carlito; species Carlito syrichta. The sequence goes on along the minus strand of NW_007247273.1, from coordinate 349,601 downwards.
TTTTGTTTTTTTAAGTGCAGAGAACAGGATGCAAAAGAAAAGGAGTCAACTTAATTTCATTTAGAAAAAAGGGCCAGGAAAACAAATCAAAAACTTTGATGTGTTATTATGTAGGGGTACTCAAAAAAACAGAATTTATGTATAAAAGATTGTGTATTCTCACATGTTTAAAACTTCAGTCACCTTCAAAGTACTCTCCGTTTGATGCACTACACCCATGGAAACACTCTGACCACTGCTCAAAACAGTTCTTGAGCTTGTCAATTTGGATGGCTTTTAATGCTTCTGCCATTTTTTGTTTCATCTCTTCCACACTGGCAAAACATTTCCCTTTGAGGACTTTTTTCATCAGGGAAACAAACAAACAAAAAAGTCGCTTGGGGCAAGATCAGGTGAATAGGGTGGGTAGGGCATGAGGGTCAGGCTGTTTTGGGTCAAAAACTGTTGAACACTCAGCCCGGTGTGGGCAGGTGCACTCGTAAATCATTCATCATGAAATGGACAAATGCACTGAAAGAATCTCCAAAGAAAATTCACCGAAGCCGAACACAGCCTCTCACAACAATGCTAGCTAGTATACCAATGCCAATGGAGTTCTAGGATACTTACCTAGCAGAGAAAGCCTGTACTAGAAGCCTGCCCTCCAAAAAATAATTCCAAATATTTGGGGGTCTCCCTCATACATAAAAGGCAGTGAATGTTTTTCCTCTGTTTTCCTTTAAAAATTAATGATTTAAGGAAAATGAGGTCACTTGTATTAAGAGCTCAAGCAATAAAGGTTATTCAACAACGGATCAGGCAGTTGAGAAAGTCCAAAGACTCAGAGATCATCGATCTACAAGGCCCTGCCTGGGGACCAGGAGCCCAGACCACTAAGACACTAGACAATATGAGACACACTTGTTCATTTTAGTCAGCAAAAATTTACTGAGAACCTACTTTATACCAACTTTGAATATATAGCAATTTATAGCCATAAGGAATAACACAAGAAATGTATTGCTAAGCATCAAATTATTTCACAGAGATGCATATGTTGTGTATGTGTATTTAATTGAAGGAGAATTTATCCCTATAATTTAACATAAGCCTACCTTGTTGAAGTGGCTCTCATAGGCAGAATTTCCCAAGCCAAATACAGCATATCTCATACCCCTCAGGTAAGTCTTGCCAAATCGAAAATCACTGGATGCTTCCTCTAGCCACTTGCAGAACCACTCAGCACTTTCAGTTGGACGGCCATCAGTATATGTCGCAACCAGGAAGGCACAGACATTTTTACTGGTAACCTAACCAAAACCAAGAAAGTAATTATTTTAGAAGAATATTGAAGATATAAACTGGAAAAACCAGTGCCTTATTCTGGCCAGCATACCTCCTGACAGCCTTTGTCATATACTCCATTCCATTTTTCAGACTGCAAATTCTTATCATCTCTGATTTGACATATTGAAAAAAAAATCCAAATCATTCAAGAAAAAATACAGAGAAAAAAATTACCTAAAAAATTAAAGCAACAAACTTTTTAAATATAAAGTAACTCAACACTTAGCACTATCATCTACATAGGGAAACAAAATGCAGACTGAGACCCCCTTATCCAAAATACTTAAGACCAGAAGTGTTCTAGATTTCAGATTTTTTGCAGGTTTTGGAATATTTGCATACACGTAATAAGATACCATGGGAATGGGACTCAAGTCGAAACACAAGATTCATTTATGTTACATATACACCCTATACACAAAGCCTAACAGCAATTTTATACAATATTTTTAATAATTTTGTGCACAAGCCGGGCTTGGTGGCTCAGCCTGTAATCCTGTGCCTTGGGAGGCTGAAGTGAGTGGATTGCCTGAGCCCGTGGGTTCAAGACCCGCCTGGGCAACTTGGTGAGACCTCATCTCTATAATAAATCAAAAAATTAGCCAGGCCAGTAATTCCAGCTACTGGAAAGGCTGAGCCGGAAGGATTGCCGGAGCCCTGCAGGTCGAGGCTGCGGTGGCCAGGAGCGGCCACTGCACTCCAGTCTGAGCAACAGAGTGAGACTCTAACTCAAAAAAAAATAAAAAAATAAAAAAATTTTTTGTGCACAAAACAAAGTTTTAACTGCATTTTTGACGGTGACCCATCGCATGAGGTGAGGCGTGGAATTTTCTACTTATGGTATCATGTCTGCATTCAAAAAGTTTTGGATTTTGGAGCATTTAGAATTTCACATTTTTGGATTAGGGATTCTCAACTTGTATATCCTGTCCTGCTAGCCTATCTGCTTGAATATATCCTAACAGTTCCAGAAGTGGGGGCACACTTCATCAACAAGGGTACCTGCATAATGAACATCTGTATACCTAACCCAGAATTGTACCCCACATCTTCAAAACTAATAATTTTTTTAAAAGAGTAAAAAAAAAAGTTCTAAGTCACAAGGTAAGTTATGAGTAATCTCTTATAATGATAAAAGTTTGCTAATAATTTTCACAAATAATTTAGCGCAGATTTAAGCTCAGTAATTTGCACTCCAATGCTTTCCTGGGGGAGAAAAAAAATGGACAGAGTTACAGTTAAAACATGTATCCACTAAGAAGGGACTGGAAAACTACATCCCACAAGCCAAATCTGGCTTACTGCCTGTTTTTTTTTGTTTTGTTTTTTCTTTTGAATCAGAATCTCACTCTGTCGCACAGACTGGAGTGCAGTGGCACACTCACAGTCACCACACCCTCAACCTGCTAGGCTCAGGCAATTCTTCTGCTTCAGTCTTCCAAGTAGCTGGAACTACAGGCTTGCACCACCATGTCCAGCTAATTTTTTGATTTACTGTAGAGATGAGGTCTTGCCATGTTGCCCAGGCTGGTCTTGAACCTGAACCCATAGGTTCAGACAATCCTCTCACCTCTGCCTCCCAAAGTACTGGGATTACAGGTATGAGCCATCACATCCGGCTGCTGCCTGTTTTTTTAGATAGTTTCATTGGTACACAGCCACACTCATTTACTTACGTGTTGCCTATGGCTGTTTTGTGCCCTCAGTGGCAGAACTGAGTAGCCGCTTGACCAACAAAGCTAGGGATATTTACTCCCTGGCCCTTCACCTAAAAGTATGACCCCTGCTCTAACTGCTTCTCCAACTTTAGCTGCAGTAGAATCACCCAGAGCGCTGTTAAAACAAAGCTAGGCTAGGCCAAGACCTGAGAATGTGCCTCTCCCACAAATTCACAGGAGATGCTGGCTTAGGGACCACATTAGGAGAACCACTGCTGTAAGGCAAAATTCCCTAGCCAAGACGTGACTGGTGGAGGGGGAGGGGCATATGTCAGGTGAAGAAATTAAACCCTCAGGGATGTTAAATCATGCCTTGAGGACACACCACTAATAAAAGATTTCTCTAACTCCAAAACCCATATTCTTTCTGCTCCTGACCTTTTGGTAGGATTACCCATGATCCACGTGCACAGCACACTGCCGTCAATCACAAACCCTCCCTTAATTATGAGATTAATAGGAGGGGAAAGAGGGAAATTCAAACCACCCAAGTTTTTCCACCCCCTACCCCCGCCCAAGTAGAATCTAACACGCCACAGGTGCAGGTCCCACACGCCATCACACATGGCATGACACATTTACCATGTCTGATTCATGCTGAAAACTCAACCAACTGAAATCTCTTAGCCTGAAAATTAAATTTATTCTGAAGATTCTACTTAACCCAGAAGACAGGAGGTCAATTAAACTTGAGAGTTTTGATGAAAGAAAAAAATGAAATAATTACCAACCTCTTCTACCAGATGATCATCTGGATCATATTCTTTCAGATTAATAATTGCCACAGGCAGGTCTAGGGAGGTAACTGCATCGGCAAGAATTGCTGCAAATTTCTAGTAGGAAAAAAAAATCAAAGTCTTCAACAAGCAAAATATAGACCTCATTTATCCCTGTCAGCAAGTGAATGTGGCATTCCTCAAGAAAAACTTTTTCAGTGACTGGTGTTTATCATCTTGAACACAAATACTATTTTCATTTTCTCAAGCAACGTTATAGAGATCAATCATTCAATCATGTTGTTTTCACTCTGTAAGAGTGTTCATAGGACCAAACCCAAATTTGCTTTTTAACGTTCCAGATGTTTCATTCCACGAGAATAAACATATAAAAGTACCAAAAAGAAAACCAGTGAAGAGTTAAGGAGAATGGGGAATATAAATAGAAGCAGTTTGACAGATAGGAGAAAGCTCTAGGGAAGAGTTCACACAGAACCTGAGAGGCGCAGCAATCAGAATCGGCCACTATAACAAAAGATAGAAAGGAAACATGGATCAGAAAAGAGCTAATTAGTCAACAATTTGTGTATAGAATGCACACAGGTCAGAGAGCCTAGGCAACACTTTACATTTATCTCCAAGCAAAACACCTGCCAGTTCTTCTCCAAACAAGTGAGCCAAATGTTTGGGGAAGACTAAAACTTCTAGCCAGATGTTGACACCACAAAAAAGGCCCTCTTCTTTTTTGCTTGGTATTCTTAACACTTGACTGCCTACCTGCAAAAGCTATTAGCTAAAGCTAATTTATTTATTGGGCATCTCCCACGCTAGTCTCAGTTCTGGGCAATGCAATAGTCCCTCCTTATACAAAGTTTCGCTTTCCAAGATTGCAGTTACCTACAGTCGACCACAGCCCAAACATTACATGAAAAATTCCACCTGGGCGCAGTGGCTCACGCCTGTAATCCCAACACTTTGGGAGGACTAGGCAAGAGGATTGCATGAGCCCAGGTGTTAAAGACCAGCCTAGGCAACTTGGTGAGTCCTCGTCTCTACAATAAATAAAAAAATTAGCTGGTCGTGGTGGCGCACACCTTAAGTTCCAGCTACTTGGAAGCTGAAGCGGAAGGATCATCTGAGCCCAGCAGATGGAGGCTGCAGTAGCTGTGAGTGTGTGACTGCATTTCAGCAACAGAGTGAGACTCAGACTCAAAAAAAAAACAGGCCAGGCTCAGTGGCTCAGCCTGTAATCCCAGCACTTTGAGAGGCCAAGACGAGCAGATCGCCTGAGCCCACAGGTTCGAGACCAGACTGGGCAACTTGGCGAGACCTCATCTCTACAATAATCAAAAATTAGCCGGGCATGGTAGTGCACACCTGTAGTTCCGGCTACTTGGAAGGCTGAGGTGGAAGGATCACCAGAGTCCAGCAGGTCGACGCTGGGGTAGCCGTGAGTGTGCCACTGCACTCCAGCCTAGGCGACAGAATGAAACACCAACTCAAAGAAAAGAAAAGGAAAAATTTCATAAATAAACAATTCACAAGTTTTAAACTGCATGTCATTCTAAGAAGCATGATAAAATCTCTCATCACCCACTTCATCCCACCCACGATATGAATCCGCCTTTGTGTAGCATCTCCACACTGTAGACAACTACCAGGTTCTTAGTTCCTTCGTAGCCATCTTGGTCATCAGATCAAAAAAAACATAGCATATATAAAGTTTGGTACTATCTGAGGTTTCAGTCTTCCACTGGAGGAACATATTGCCCCATAGATAAGGGGGAATACTGTATTATTCAGTGAACAAGACAGATACAGTCCCTGCTCTCAAGAAGCTTATATTCAATGGCTAGAGAATAAACACAGAAATGAGAAAATAGTGTATATCATATAGTGACTAGTGTTACCGAGGAAAACAAATCAGGAGAAGAAGAAAGAATAAAGAATTAGAGGTAGAAAGATAATTGTTATTTTACATAGGGAGGGTCAGGACAGGCCTATACACTAAAAATAAATATTTGGTCTTTGTCCTTTGTACAACTCCTAAAACCCTGGAATGTACTGTCTTTTGCATGCTAATGAGACGACTTCTGGTATCTTCAAGATGGAAGCTGTTAGCAGAAAAAACAAACCACTTAGAAATTAAACTCAGCACCCCCCCAGCCACAACGACTGGAGACAGAAGAGTTTAATCAACAACTGCCAATGATTTCATCATCGTTCCTACGTAATGAAGGCCCCCAAAAAGCCCCTAAACAACAGGGACTTCCGGGTTGGTGAACATGTGTTAGGGAGAAGACAAGTCCAGAGAAGGTATGGAAGTTGTGCGCAATCCCTGCCCTTCCAGACCTTGCCCTATGCATCTCTTCCATTTGGCTGTTCCAGAGTTGTATCCTTGATAATAAACCAATAAACGTAAGTCAAGTGATTCCCTGAGTTCTGAGTCATTCTATCAAACCTGAGAAGGAGGAAACCCCAGATTTATAGCTGGGACTTGCAACTGGTGTCTGAAGTGGGGACAGTCTTGTGGACTGTGAAAGGCGCAGGGAACAGTCAGAAGGGTATCTCCCGAGATGGCGCTAAACACTACATAGAACCAAACAAAGATCACAAAGGCCCTAAACTCCAGCTTTTCCTGCGCGCGAAACTTAAACCTGTGCTCAAACAACCTCTTGCTATAGGAATACTACCTCATAGTCTCCTCCAATAAAACCCAAACACAGCACTGACCAGCCCCTGCAAGGTCCATAAATACACCCCCTCCCCCTGCATAACTCTCTCTTGCTTTCTCTCTCTGTCCCCACCACTCTCTTGCTGGCTCTCTCACTCTCTCTCTCCTTCCCTCTTTTTCTCTCTTTCTCTCTCTCTCTCTCTCTCTCTCTCTCTCTCTCTCTCTCTCTCTCTCTCTCTCACTCGC